>NW_015537950.1:114623-152157 GCF_001515605.1 Sinocyclocheilus anshuiensis
TTGGCATAAAAGAAAAATCTATAATTTTGACCCATACAATGTATTTTTGGCTATTGCTATAAATATACCCCAGCGACTTAAGACTGGTTTTGTGCTCCAGGGTCACATATATGGTCAGTGTGACCAGAAATGAAAGGAATCGTTTACCCCAAAATGAACATTCTGCCAACATTGACTCACCCTCACGTCATTCCAAAGTATGACTTTCTTTCAGTTTTTCTTGTGTTTAATCAGCAGCATCATATTAGCGCAATAAGTCTCGTTGCAGTGCAACAGAACATTTTCATTGCATAATATCATTTTTGGAGTTACTTTCATTGAATTTGTGTGTGTGTGTGTGTGTGTGTGTTTCAACAGGCTCAACAGGTTCAAACAGGTTTGGAATGACATGAGAGTGAGTTAATGATGACAAAACTCATATTTTTGGGTGACTGTACCTTTAACAGAAAGACCTATCAGGACACAGGAAAGCTAAACCATGACACATTTTTGTTTGAATCAGATATCAGCACATGTACAGGTGAGAAATACACTATGCTTGTCCCAGGAACCGCTGATCAACACTGTGAGAGGTAAATGTCATTCTGGGGTGATTTGGGGAGCAGATTAGCAATCCAGATGAAGTAAGTGATGGGTTAAGGCTGGGTTTAGGGATAAGCTTAGCCTTTTGTAAATCTGCCCTCTGAGTAAAGATGACTCCACATAGTGACATTAGTCAGAAGTGAAAGCTCAAAGCCTGAAAAAATACAGGTTTTAAATCAAGGGGCGAAATTCAGTGCAACTGCTAAAGGAGGATTTTCACAGTTCCCGCAGGCCGTAGCTGTTTTAAACCGGAGCTCAGGCTAAGGATTAGTCTATACTCAAATAAACAAGCAGTCATTTTGGATTCTCGGCAAGGTCACTCTCATTTTCCCAGATACCCTCCAGCTTGAGGGAATCACATGGGTGCAAAATCTCACCAAATCGGTCAAGAAAATTTCCATGTCGTGTTTCAATCAAAAATCAAATGAAAGAAATAAATAATTATATTTTGTTCAATGAAAATGAAGATTAAGATTAAGGGAAGATTTAGGGAAGAATGGTTTATCATATGATTGTCACCTTATTGTTTTACACACAGTATCCTTCCATAAATCACACAATATGCAGTATAGGATTATTGCAGGATATGTAATTTATATATATATATATATATATATATATATATATATGTGTGTGTGTGTGTGTGTGTGTGTGTGTGTGTTGGCATTAATAAGAGATAAGCCAAGTATGGGACTTTGCTTATCTTACCTTTTAGTGCAAACCTTCTGCTTCTTTCATTTTCTCAATAAATGTTTTTCATTTAACACTCTCAGATATACAGTATAAAAAATATTGTGGTAAATATTCATTACAAATTTCAAATAATTTTCAAATGAAGCATCCAACTTTGATTATGAATAAACTGAAAATCCATATATTTTAACATAAACCTCCTCAGTTTGACAGAAGATGTAGAAATGTTTTTTTTTTCTTTCTTCTTTTTAAGATATGTGTTTATATTTTAACTTAACTATAATTTATAATCATATGCTCTAAGGACACTCTGGGTTTTATGGAAAGTGAGTAATAATCAAATATCATATTTTCTGATCAAATAAAAAGATGATCAAATGAAATGGAAATATTTATGATAAAAACATTCTATTGATCATCTCTGATTTATTGAACTTGTTTCAAAAGGAATGGCAGACTGAAATCAGTCAGCTAATGGAGTCTTGTTGTAGTCTATCTTGGCTCACTGATGAAAATAGCAATAAATGCTGCATTGTTACAGAATGTCATATGATATCATATTCCCATATCCAGAAATGTATTTTAGTTAATGTAATGATCAAACGATTTTTTTTAATTGCAGCTGCTAATATTGCATGCAAGCTGTAAAGCTTATGCTATTTCTTTGCATAACTGTTAGTGGTGTTTAACAACAATATACATAGAGTATATATAAAATACATTGCATTGTGGAACTCACAGATAGGTTTGTAGAACACAAAGACCATTTTATGAGGATGTTAATGTCAGTACAGCATACAGACGGTCTGCTGACATAGATGTCAGATGTTGTGCTCTTGAGCAAGACACGAAACTCATGTCCTACCCAAGGCTTACTCCTTTAGCTGACCCTTGTCTTTCTTTTATTCTTTCTCTCTCTCTCCATAGAGAAGTTGGTGGAACATTAAGTAATGGCAAACAAGATTATCTTCTTCTTTGTCACTACTTCATTGAAAGATTAATTACCTTCCTCCAATATCACAAGATTTGATCAGCCAACAGCTGTGCTATTAGTTAAACAAAGTCAGCCACTGTTTCTTATGTTGGTGATGCTGGCAAAGTCATGGTTCACCACTATGAGAGATTTTCACACAAACATTTTTTACGACCTATGTGGGTTTTCGGTGGATAGTAAAATGGAGTTGTTGGGCAGATTTTCCTGTTCCTGTATACCTCTGAGAAAATTCTTGTGAACCTTAGAAACTACTTGGCATCCTGAATTGACCCTTTGCTAAGCTCCGCCCCTTGGTTACTGTTGCTTTCTCAGACCAAGGAGGTAAAAGCAATCCATTAAGCTTTTCCATTTATCTCAATGACAATTGCTTAGCTGGCATAAGTACTGTATGTAATTTAAAACCAGCCAATATTGCTCATAGGCACTCAGTTGTTGATACAGGATTTTTAATCACTTTAGCCATAGTAGCCATGTGACAAACAGCTCTGGAGCAGCAGGAAGATGACGCCATGTTCACAATGATTGACTGATCACAAGAACGTGCACAGTTCCAAATGTTTTAAGCTGACATCATCTTTTAACATCAAAAGCAACAGATCAGGCAAAAAAAAGTCATTTCAAAAGTCTATTTCTAGCTATTCAATTAAAAAAATAGGCACTGGTCAAACATCTACTATAATATAATGAAATATTTATAATATTGCTTGCAAAAATAAATTTGGTCAGAATACATAGATTTTGCCAGTAATACATACTGTTGTAGTGGTTCTCACATGTGGCACCAACTTAAAAGAATAGTTCACCCCAAAATGAAAATGTTGTCATCATTTACTGACATCATTTACTGACATTACATTTATTTTTGAACACAAAAGAATTTTAAAGAATTTTAAATTGTTGTTGGTCCCCATTGACTTCCATAGTAGGGAAAGAAGTACTGTTTGATTACCAGCATTTGTCAAACTATCTTCTTTTATATTCAACATAAGAAAGAAACTCATACGACATGAGGGTGAGTACATGATAACAACATTTTCATTTTGGGGTAAACTATTTCTTTTAAGAAGTGAGTTTTGGTCAAATGTAAGAGTGAGAGTGTCAGATGACTCCTTTCTTCTTTTATTTTGGGGCATCAGATAAGGAATTTTACCTTGACAGCTAAAACAATCAAAGAATCAGAAATTTTGTCAGCTGACCAGTCTGAAGGATTTATGGGATTTTGGATAACTTGTAGTAACCACTACAATGCCCAGATGGTGTAGTTACGCAATCTACCAGCAGGAGCTAACGGAATCATGTTAAGCGACCAGCCCGACACTGACTCAAAATTTCCAATTTGTTAGATACAATCTAAACTATCTAATATAAAAAGCTGACATTAATATAAAAAGTAAATATTTACTTTTAGGTCATTTTAAATAGTGATAAATTATAATGTCAAGTTTGATCACTCATTCTACCCAGCTTATAATGGCCAGTAATGACTTAATCACTTGATTTGAGTATTATTGTTTTCATATATTGTATGGAATGTATTTACTATTTTCCTTTAGGTTATTATACACACAATTTTTAAATGAAAATTAAAGTTGTGAATTGTTTTGAGTTTGCTTATGTAAAGCTATAAAGGTTAAACAATTTGAACCTCACATAGCTGCATTACTGAGTATGCCCTCTAAAGAAGCATTGTGGTTGGAGGAATACCCATAATCCCTTATTTGATCAAAACATGGGGAATTACAAAGATGTGTAAATTAATTGTTATTTAGAATTAAATGTTGACGATATATGTGTTTTTGATGTTTTAATGTTTAGGGTCACCATTAGTGTGATTAGTGTTCATTTTGGTTAGATTTGCCCATTTCTTTGAATTTATCTATATTATCAACAGCTAAGCAATTTTAAGTTTATTAACTTTCAGGGCTAGACAGTTGTAGAAACTTTTTTTCCTAAAGTCACAATGTTATGGATGTAATGACAGATCTTTTTTTCTGTATTGTGACATACATTTGAGTATTCTGTCTAGACGGAGGAAGATATGAATGTAAGACTTCGATTGTAAGAAAGGGTCGGGGTTTAAGTGATTACAAAATGATTGGTGAAGTCCAGCATAGTTCATTCACCAGAATATTGAGACATTTTCATTAATTGAGACCATTTAACTAAAAATTACAATGTCAAAAAACTATTGAAAAAATTAAACATATGCAAGGATGAATTGTTCACAGTAACATCAATAACACACATTTAGAAAAGGCATGTTATTATCATTTAAAGTTATACTGATAGTTTATTCAACCAAGTAATCAACGTTCAATAAATTCTTAATATTGTGTCAGACGTTTTTGCTTAGGAAGCTTGACTTAACTTAAAATAATAGTGAACAACCACTCTACCTCAAAAACTACTTGGTACAACTAACTACTGAAGTTAAAAAAATCCCCAAATGTTTTGCAGCTGCTTACCTCATATAACTCATCTTTTGTTATTTTTCACAGTTGAATGAATCACAAATCTCTGTGAATAGACTTTCAGTAAAATAGCACAAGCTAGTCTGAAACAACTGCGAACAGTTGCTATGGTAGGACTGGTCAGTAACCTTTTTAAGGTGGGACTTTTAAGTGCAGGGTTAATTGTTTTGCAGCTCCTAATACATGACATCAGTATCAGAAGTGACCACAGTTTGTCTCTGACACATCAAGCTTATCTCTAGTGGCCAGAAGTTTCATTTTAAGGCCGCCCATCCATCTATTCCTCACATTTGTCCTTGTGCTGGCATGAGGAGAGCCTATAGGGCCTTCACAGAAGGTCAGCTTGCATCTTCTCCGGCAGCTGACTCACAGTCACCTCGCTGTAGGATGTACCGATCAGCACACAGGCAGTCCTTTGAGGCGGGGTCTGTTGACAATGAGGGTCCGCCTCTGTGCAATGAAGACAAGCGCCATGGCTATCCGCCAGGCCATTGGAGAGTCGAGTGGTATTGCTAGCATCCTTGTTGCAACATAGAGATGTTTGCCGTTGAAGATCCTTCTCACCAGGCACAGGGCTTCCTTTGCACGGGCTGGAACATATTCGTTTTCGAATCTGAGCGGTGTCCCTGCTCAGAGATTTGCGAAAGTTGGGCTTGAATACCAGGTACACCACAGGGTTGTAGATGGTGGAGGATTTGGCAAAGATAGCTGCTAATGCAAAGGCTATAGGGGGAACCTTACTGGGTTCCACAAATGCGGCCCACATTGCCACAACAGCATAAGGGCTCCAGGCGGTCAGGAAACCGATGCACACCGCCACTGAGAGCTATGAAAGAATCAGAAATAACTCTATATTTCCACACTTTCTGGAGAAAATAAATAAATGATTCATTCTTCATTTGCAGTTGCAAAGCACTGTTGTACTTTGAAACGCTAGAAATTAAATCCCCCTGCATTCATTAATTGTATCCCTTAACGCAAATAATCAAAATGATGTGAAAATAAAGTCTTCTTCCTTAAAATGGCTTGAAAATAACTCTACATCCTTTCCTCATTTAGTATATATACAGATCCATTAATATGCAAATTAGTCCCGTCCTCCACTCGTTTACATAAGCTTGGACTACCTATTCCACTTTCACTCTGTTAATTTATGTAGTTAATGCTGTACAATATTGGATTTAATTAGCCATATATGTTTGAATTAGAAACTGACTGCAAAAAATAAGAGGACGAGTATATATCCAGAATATATCCCTCTCTACAATGTCAGACAAGTAACAGTAATTGATATCATTAGCCATTGTTTCCTGGAGCCCAGTCTGAAAACATTTATTTTATATGAGTCTTCATGTCATTGCACCCGGTCCCTTAAAGGGGACCTATTATGCAAAAATCACTTTTATAAGGTGTTTGAACACAGTTGTGTGGCTGCAGTGTGTGAAAACAATCAGCCTATAATGTTAAAAATCCACCCACTCATTTTTTTTTTTTTATAATACCAATAAATCATAAACAGTCTCTCCAAACGAGCAGTTCCAGATTTCTCCCTATGTATACGTCACCTTAAGGAAAAAGTCCCGCTCGTTTGTGACGCTTTCTGCCATATTAGCATAGACACATCCCTGAGTGTAAAGCAGCAGTCCGCCATTACTGTTTTCTTGCTGTAACGTTAGCTGCTGGAGATATACAATGTCAGTGCTAAAGAGGCATTACAAGTGTTGTGTTTTGGGATTCACCAACAAACATAGGAGTCTCCATAGACTCCCTCTATCTGAGCTTCTGAGGACACTGTGGTTAAATTTAATTTTCGAAGGAAATATCCCGGAAAAAATCAGTAAATTCCCCTGTATGTTTAGGGATCAATACCAACACTTCATGTGCGAACGTCAGCTCCAGACAGTAAGTATCATGCGTTTGTTTTCCAAATTGCTTTCTGAAAGAGCCTTGGCACTCTGTAAGGCTAATGTTGCTAAAGCTACCATTATCCCTGCCTGTTTTCACTGGTGCTGCCTTCACATGCTACCAGAATGATTGTAAATAGGAATGTGGTAGTTAAAAATTGCATATGAAAGCAATGTGAAGTCGACCGCTTGAATTTGTTGAGCTCATAATCACAAGTGGGACTTATAAAGTTTGTGATAGCATGTGAAGGCACCATGAGACCAGCTATGTCGTTATTTTTATTGCGTGATGTGCTCCCCGTAAACGCATTTATTATACACAGTACAATCAGATGACTGAGTACGTTTTGCTGTAAAGATAACAGGCTTGTACTAATAGTAGAATGTTTATTTGTTTGCTGGAGCTTGAGCTCTTAAAGCTCCGCCCTCTTCTGAAAGGGGGCCGGGAGCACCAGCTCATTTGCATTTAAAGGAACATACACAAAAATGTCGCATTTTGGCTCATACCCTAAAAGTGGTAATTTTAACAAGCTATAAAAAAATGATCTGTGAGGTATTTTGAACTAAAACATCAGAGACTTATTTTACATCTTGTAAAAAGGAGCATAATAGATCACCTTTAAGCAATGATGCTTTGCACCTTACCTTCACAATGAGGATATGGGCATTTGTTGTCTTGGTCTGTGGTGACACATGTTGCTGTACTGCCTGCCGTGACCCTCGTACAGTGATGAGTATCAGTATGTAGGAGAGGAGGATGATGGCAAGAGGCAGGGCATAGCAGAAGAGGAAGAGACAGATAATGTAAGACATGGACAGAGCATCCTGGCCTGGTGCATACCTGAAAGAGAGAACAGGACATATCCATGGTGATGATAATCAGGGGCACCGCTGGAGTTTCTAGGGCCTCTGCTTATTTCCTTGGACTGAAATCACTGATTGTCTGAATCCTCCAAACCTTGTTCTTTTTTTTCCCCCATTACGGTGACCCTAATATGCCCTTGTTCATATGCCCAGATTGTTGGTGTTACTGGGCCACCTGAGAGAGACTGAGAATTATTGGGGCCACATGAGCCACAACCCCCGTGGCCTAATGGATGAGGTACTGGCTTCCTAAGCCAGGGACTGTGGGTTCAATACCCATCTGTGGTGAGTTTAAGCAGAGTGGTTAAAGAGCATAGCCCAGAGGTTGATTAATCAAAACCATTCTCTGCTAAGACTTCTACACTTACGTAGATACTCAAGTCTTTCTGAAAGCAAAGCTACCACTGTGCTATGCCAAATTGGTCATTGTCTAGCCAAAACTATAAAAAGTAGCACTTAAAGGGATAGTTCACCCAAAAATGAAAATTCTGTTATTAATTACTCACCCTCATGTCGTTCCAAACCTGTAAGACCTATATTCATCTTCGGAACACCAATTAAGATATTTTTGATGAAATTTGAGAGCTTTCTGACCCTAAATTATGTTGTTAAAATAGTCCATGTGACATCAGTGGTTCAACCTGTATTTTATGAAGCTACAAAAATACTATTTGTGTGCAAAGAAAACAAAAATAATGTTTATTCAACCATTCTTTTCTTCTGTGTCAGTGTCCGCTGCACGTTCACAAGAGTACCACGACGCATGCATGTTGTGCTGCTGACACAGGAGCCGGCATTTTGACGTATGTGCTGCGCCTTGTTTGCAAGCAAAAGAATGCACATGCATGCGTCATTGGACTGTCATGAATGTGTGTCAAAGACTAGTCTCGCGTAGCCAGACCTTCAGACTGACGGCTGAAGGTCTGGAATCCATGGCAGCTTTCATTGGCCAAGGCCCGCCCATGAGGCCGTTTGACCGACATTTTAAACAACCAATCACAGTTTGTTTCGTTCAGCGTCACGTTTCGGGGCGTGGAAATGTCGCCACAATAACAGACCGGTGTGTAAAACTCTCGGACGTATTTTAAAGATTCTATGCCGCGAACTTTAAATATTTCACATACTTTTGAAAATCCAGCGATTAGTTGATCATGATAAGCACTCATTGTCACAGTTGTAAACAGGACGGCTTTCTTCTTTCGTGAGGGGGTTTGGCGTCACGGCATCTTTGTTTCCAGACGGAACGTTTAAGAACGCAACACACACGTCTCCAGGAAATCCTGTATAATTCAACCAATTCGATGACGACTTCGAAACTCCTGAAGTGTTTCCACTTTTGTGTGCCGTATGCATCAGACGTTCAGCCAACGGTCCGTAGGTGTGACGTCTGAGGCTGAGACTAGTCAAAGACTGACACAGAAGAGAAGAAATTTTTGAATAAAGTAATTATTTTTGTTTTCTTTGCACACAAAAAGTATTCTTGTAGCTTCATAAAATTAAGGTTGAACCACTGATGTCACATGGACTATTTTAATGATGTCCTTGCTACATTTCTAGGCCTTGAACGAGTCAGTTCCATTGCTGTCTATGCAGGTTCAGAAAGCTCTCGGAATTCATCAAAAATGCCTTAATTTTTTTTTCCGAAGATGAGCAAAGGTCTTATGGGTTTGGAACGACATGAGGGTGAGTAATTAATTACATAATTTTCATTTTTGGGTGAATTATCCCTTTAATTTAGGCCTAAAGTCAAGTTGTTTTCAAAATACCTGGGTATAGGATTTCTCCTAAGGTGAGGTCAAGGTCAAGGTCAAGGTCAGTTTATTTATATAGCACATTTAAAAACAGCTAGTGTATGCCAAAGTGCTGTACATATACAAATAAAGTAAATATAGAGATTAAGAGAATAAAAAGAAATAACTCAAAAACACATAATCAATACAAAACACATTAACATACACAAACATACATTTCATCCAAAAGCCAAGGAATACAGATAAGTCTTCAGGCGGGATTTAAAAACAGGAAGGGAAGGCGCAGATCTAATGTCCCGAGGTATGCTGTTCCATAGTCGAGGATCGGCTACAGAAAAAGCCCGATCCCCCTTAAATTTCAAGCAAGAGCGAGGTATATGCAAGAAAAGTTTATCAGAGGATCTGAGAGAGCGAGAGGATTGCTGATAGCTGAGAAGTTCGGACAAGTATGATGGGGCTAGATCATTTAATGCTTTATACACAAATAATAAAATCTTAAAATGGATCCTATGCTGCACCGGTAACCAATGAAGAGATGCTAGGACAGGAGAAATGCTTTCTCTCCTCTTAGTACCAGTCAGCAACCTCGCAGCTGTATTCTGGACTAACTGCAAGCGATTCAGTGATGAATGATTGAGACCCATATAAAGTGCATTGCAATAATCAAGTCTGGAAGTGATGAAGGCGTGAGTAACTATCTCCAAATCCTTAAACGAGAGCATAGATTTTAATTTGGCTATTTGCCTTAGTTGAAAAAAGCTGCTCTTCACCACAGCACTTATCTGTTTTTCAAATTTCAGATCAGTGTCAAAAATCACACCTAAGTTTTTAGCAAAAGGATGAAGGATGAATAAGGTGAGCAGAATATCACAGTGGGAGAGTGCTGGGCCCATAACCCAGAGGTCGATGGATCGAAACCGTTGTCTGCTACAGTCCAGTACAGTACAGATCCATCGTCCAGGTGTAAAACACAAATCCTCTTAGTCCTGGGACTATTGGAACACTGTACCAGTGTTTTGAGATGCGGTTTAAGTAGACTTTAATCTAGTTTAGTGTTTCTCAACTTCAGTCCTTGGGATCCATTTCTCAGAATGTTTTAGATTTCTCCCTATCTAACCAAAAACCCGCTGACTTCGGGACTTAAACCACTTCCATATTTTAGGCCTCATTCCTGTGGCTATTCCACAGTCCAGTCATAACAATCCTCTTAGTCCTGAAACTATATCAACGCTGCATGAATGTTCTGAGGAGCTGTTGAAGCAGACATTGATCTAGATCACTATGCTTGTGTTATAAATACAGTTCAAATGCCACTAAACCACCTGACCAAGACTGAGAAGTATTGGGGGCACATGAGCCCCAGCCACAGTGGCCTAATGGATAAGGCACTGAGACAAGCCAGGGATTGTGGGTTCAAGTCCCATCTGGGGTGGTCTAATCTTTGAGAAGGTGTAGTTAATGTGGGCCTAAACCTGTTGTGGGAATGGCAGGTGTGAAAGCAAAAGAATGCTTGGCCTATAACCCAGGGGTTGGCGGATCCTTTCCTTATAAAAAGGCTCAAACCCTAAATCAAGAGCATATTTCATGGTCCAGGTGTGAAACACAAAACCTCTGGCACTATACAACACTGCATGAATGTTTTGCAAAGTTGTTGAAGTAGATGGCTATGTAGGTGTCACTGGGCTAGCTGACCGAGACATAAAATTACTGGGGACAAAAGAGCCACAGCCTGATTTTCATGTCTGCACTCTACTATCCTATAAACAAAGGCAACAATTTCTAAAAATAAAACCATAAAAAGATTGGAGTAATTTTGTTAGAGAGTACTCCATGTGATCTCAATAGAACATTCAGTGCATTAGATTACTTTAAGAAGTGTGTCATTTTTTGATGATAATATACTTTTTTCCTATCCCAGTTCATTTTGCAAATATAAATAAGCCATTTGTAGGTTTTTAAGTTTCTAAAAAAGTGAAAAGTACAATGTAGCTCTGTGGCACTATAAAACTATCAAAGTGATCACATTTACAATGTTTCCTTTTCAGATGATAAAACAAAATCCAATATACTTGTACTTATCGAGGGACCCGAGCCATATCTCGAGACCAGAATATCAGTCTCTAAACAGGAATAGGGCTCTTTTGACTTGGGTCAGTAAGCAACTACCCAGAGTGCACGTAAACACACACACACACACACACACACACACTCACACTCACTTAGAACACCTGGGCAACTGCAATGCCAAGAAAATCACACAGAAAACCCTAGAATAATAGCATATAAATTACACATCACCTTTAGGCTGACCTTTTGGCTCTCTTTGTCTGTTTTTCTGAGAATCTTTCAGTGCTCCCATTAACATCCTCCCAGGCACTTACCAGTCTATGCAGCATGCTGTCCCGTAGGGTTCAGGGCCATAGTGACCCCAATTTGCCAAGGGACCCACAGCAAACACCATGGCATAGCACCACACCCCCACTATCATCAGACAGGCATGAGAGTAGGAGAATTTGTTACCTATTAAAGCACGCAAAATCACAGAAGCATTCATTTAGCACAAAGTATTGATCACTATTAAATGTTTTCTACTGTGTTTATTTTACATTAAAAAAAAAACTGAAAATAAATTTTGAAAGCAAAACATTTTTCTTTTAGAAGCACACCACTTCCTGTTGGCCAAATCCATTCATTTCCCACATGTGCTTACGAGGGAAAGATTCTGTACCAAGAAAGTTATGCTGTGGTAAGATGAGTTATCGATCAAACATCAGTCATCCTTATTCTTGTAATTTGTCAGAAGTACAATTATAAATTCTTTTTTTCTGTCTTTTTTTAAAGGAGACCATAGAACATTGAAGTCATGAACAATATGTACTGTAGGGGTGACATTTTTTTTAGGCCAAAACCTATATGCGAGTTCGCATTTTAGCACTTGTTCCATTGTCGTGAAAAAGGGTAGGCCATTTTCACAGCCTCGTTTGTGTTTATTATTAAATCTTGTAAACTGTTCTAACTCAAACTTTTAGCAAACTTTTTTTTTTTTATAAAAACTGAAAGAGTTGTCGGAAACTTAACTGTGGTGACGTTAAAGTCATGCATCCGTGGTGTAGTTTGTTTATAGCCTATACTTCAGCCAATTGTATTTAGGCATCAAAATTCATAAAAGTTGTGTTCATTTGTGAAGATTTTCATGATGAACAAAAAATGTCTGTAATAATCAATAAGCCAATGAAATTGCTTGGTCAAGGGAGTCAGGATGATGTTATTGTCCGCCTTGGCCTATAAAACTACGGCTCTGCAGCACTATATAGGGCTTGTCCTTGTCAAATGGGTCCAAGCAGGACATCAAAGCAATTCTATTGGCTTGAAAAATACTTTTAATAGGAACCTTGTTCTATGTCTGATTAGAAAATCTAAAGTTAAATGCATGATATATTCTGTCATATGTAAAAATTACTAATAATGTATTTTAAATACATGTATAATGATAATTTACAGAAGATATATTGATTGCAAAATTCAGCATATCTCTTTTTTTTATTATTAAAGTTTCAGCATACTAGCCTAACATATTTCTAGCTTGCTAACTTAGGCCTATACTCTACAGGTCACTTACCATACACATACAGTATACGCAAATCTTCTTGCATTTGATTAGACATTACAAACCTTGACCCTACATGGTCTGATTTGGTTTGATTGGATGGACCAAACTGTTTGTGACACAGTGGCCAGAATGTAAAACGTAAAGAATGTTAAAATACTGTTTTTATTTATGAAATCTCTGTTAAGCATTGATGGCAGTACACAGGCTGTATACTTATCTGTGCGTCAGCTGAGCAACTACCATTGAGATGAATGGGAATTCTTATGCAATTTTTGGTTACTTTCAAGGGCATTTTTAGAATGTCGTGTCGTGCGAGACACGAGCAAAACGGTCAAACATGCCTGTCCAGCACAAGCTTACATGGAATATGGAAAAGTAGCACAGTGGAATTTAAAAAAGGCCCCCAACAGTGCTTCCACAACAAACTATAATATACTATATTACTCTATAGTTATGACATCTATCAGGTACAGAACTAAAGACTCACAACCTATCTGGCAACATGCCCTCTAAAATAAGGCTTCAACTGCATCCCAAATATATTTGCTTCTCTTCCACCTACAGAATCCATCTGTTCACCTGCTGTCCTCCTTGCCATCTTAATCTCTGTTCTCAAGCTCACCCACATGCCGTTAACCTGCTCCATCTAAATTGTCTCCTCTCTCCCACACACACCTTCATCTTTTCAACAGTCAGTTAAATCCAATCAGTTTCTCCGAGCCCAATGCTCAATATGCATAATAGTTTGCACTGTTAATAGTTTGCAGAGAAACACAATTTCGTTCTGCTGGACACTTGTTGTAAGGCTAGACTGACAATAAAGTATTTGAACTTGAACTTGAACTTGAAATGCTGAAACTGACAAAACTAATGAACTCTAATGAGGCCAACCGCTCCTGTCCAGACGTGGGATTATTGACCAAAAGCCAAACAAACACTGGGCATCTAGAGCCTGATAAAAGGTAGAATATCCAATAATCACACTGAAAGCCATAAGGTAATGAATTTCCCTTTGGGGTGCATCGCGGCAGGACAGAAGGGATTCATGCAGCTGCATCCGATTCTTAATTAAGATATGGAGGAGGGCCAGGGTGGAAGATAAATGTATTGCGGTGTGAAAGGTGTTGAGGAACAATACCATAGTTTGGGAAGCAGACTTTGAGGCAGCAGACGGACGACAGAGCAGTGAGATTTGTCAGGCTGGATAAGCCGAAGAGGACGCCACATACAGCATAGCACAAACATGTCAGCTCTCCGAACAGCCACCTGAGAGAATGAGAAAGAAGCAAGTAAAGAAAGCAATGGACAGTAACTTTTTGAGTTTTCAGTAAAACCATCTTTACATTACAAATATGGCAGAGAAGCCAGATCTGAAATGGCTGAAAAAAACATTGCTACTGAGTTTTGATGTGTGGCATCACATGCACATTGTTATTTAAATTATATCTCGTAATTTTTTAAATGTTGTATCTCATAACTACAATCAGGGCCGTTTCTAGGCATAGGCGGTCGCCTAGGTTGCCACCAGCTGAAGGGGCGCCAATGAGCGCACGTACTGGCACTTTTAGCAGGGTTGTGATAAAGAGTGGCACGGTCACCCTGAAATATGTCTGCCGCCCCCACTGGATCCCCCAACATTATTGGGCTAGAGTACTGTCAATCTGACGATGCCTGTATGTCACTAGATCAGAGTGCTGTCAATTGCTGCCTGATTGTTGCATGCAAAGTTTGCATTTGGAGCGCTCAACAACGCCGTTAGATCAGTGGGCTCTGTCAGTGCTTTGGCAAGGTAACACTTTTTTTTTGCCATGCAATAAAGCTAAGTTCAAAGGCCAATTTAAAATATTGGTACAGTAAATAAAGTGCACAAAATCAGTATTTTGTTTAGGCAGTATTTGTGGCACTTTTGTGGCACATTTGTCCAAATATTTGTGGCAGATTTGTCCAAAAGGTGTGCGTTTTTTGCGCCAATGCATTGTTAAAGGATCAGCGTGTCATGTAATATTCCCATATAAACTTTAACATCCAATTAAAAAATATTTGTATAGTAAAATTCGCTAATTCACGAGATCAATACATCCTTTATTAGACCGCTTTGTCGAGTTAAATGCATCCTTACAGAGGTGTCGAAATGCTGAATCAATTCATTCACTTCCAACAGCGCTTAATGGGAGCAGTGTCATAGAGGGCAGAGCGTCACGTTATTTAAAGGGGACATCAACGCGTTAACGAGTAGCAAATGATTAAGTAGCTGCATTGGTTACTTTTATGCCACTGATAAAGCTTTTATATGTAGTTTGGGGTAACAAAGGGGTTTTATAGGTTTGACTGAAATAATAATGCAATAACTGACACTTTAAATCAATGTTTCAAGAAACAACAACAAAAAAATTGAACAAAAAACAGATAAAGACAAAAAAGTAGCCATTGATAATATCTAAACAATATGTAGTAGTATTGTATAATAATATAATTTGGGGCAATAGGGATTTCGCCTAGTGCGTCAAATTGGCTAGAAACGGCCCTGACTACAATACATTTCTTGTAATTGGAATTTTATATCTCACAATATGATTTTACCTTACAGTTGTGACTGTATACCTTACAATTGCTACTTTTTTTCTTATATTTGCAGCTTTATTTCTTGTAAATATGATTTTATGTCTCTCAATGTAATTTTACATCTCAGTTACCATCTTATTTCTTGTGATTGTGATTTTTTTTTTGATCTCACAATGTGAGATTTGTGTCTTTGTGTTTGTCATACAATTTGAACTGCATATTTCACAATTGCTACTTTATTTCCCATAATTGCAACTTTTTATTTCTTTGAAATGTGATTTTAGCTCATAATATGATTTTTAATCTTTAATTTAATCATTTAAATTTTACACTTTTACTTCTTGTGATTGTGATTTTTTATCTCACAATGTGATTTTAAGACTATATTTCACAATTGCTAATTTATTTCTCATGTTTGCAACTTTATTTCTAGTTATGATATTATATCTCACAATATAATTTTGTATTTCGCAACTCCTTTGTTTTTTTCTCATCTCACAATGTGATTTTATGTCTTGCAATTGTGACTGTATATCTCACAACTGCCATTTTAATTGCAACATTATTTCACATAATTATGACTTTATATCTCACAATTGTAATGTGGTGTTTGGGTTTTGTTTCTTGTTCATTGTTTTCATGTCTTTTATTTTGTAGTTAGGCCTTAGTCATGTTCTGTCATGCTTCCCTTGCCCTCTTGTCTTCATGCTATTGGTTCCTCTGTTCATTGGGTCATGTTCTGATTGGTAGTCTTAGTCATGTGTCCTGTCTCTCATTGGTTGGTTCTTGTCATGTGACCTGTATTGTTTGCTATAAGTAGCCATCATGTTGCCACTGTCTCGGGTCTTGTATTGAAGTTGTAACCTGCTGTTGGTGAGTCTAGTTTGTTTATGCTTAGTTAAGTCTGTTCATGCCTCGTTTAGTCTGTTCAAGTCAAGTCAAGTCTAGTCAAGTCTTGGTTTATTGTTTGGATCACTTGTAAATAAAACTGCACATGGGTTCTCACTACGCTTGTCTTCAGTGGACTGAATCATTACAGCAATTTACATTTTCTCACATTGCCTTTTTTCTTGTTATTGTGATTTATTTATCTTACAATGTGATTTTAGATCTCACAACTGGTGACTTTTTGTTGTAATTATTGCAACTTTATATCTTTTAATTGCAATTGCTTTTAAATTAATAACACAATGAGACTATTTATTTTAAGCTTTCTCAGAATTATCAGTTTTATTTTTACCCTTGAGATTAAAAAAGGCTTCCATTTATTGATGATTCTAGTACCAGCACATAAAACAAGACATATTCTGATTGTCATGAAAACAGCAAGGTCTAACACTGTGTCTCAAATGTCATAAAATGCTGTATTGTTGGTTGCTAGTAGGTGTTCCTACTCCACTGCAATATCCAGCTGTATAAAATTTGTGACATTGTGGCACAGTGTTAGGCAGTTCTGCTGCAGCTTTGGTCCTGTGTCAATGAAATGACGCATCAGAGCTGCTTTAGACTTTGTCTCTGATACGTGGGTGAGCATATTTTAGCACAGACTTCTTGTGGCGTCTGCCTACTTGTGAGCAAAGGCGGATGGAATCGCCAAGGGAAAGAGAGTAACTGTCATCCCAAGGTCACTAATAGATAAATTTATGATGAAGAATTCTGCCGGCTTGAGAGATGATCTCTTACGATACGCAACAAGGAGCAGGATGCCATTTCCCAAGAGTGACAGAATACCTAAAAAGAGAAAGAAAGCAATTTGGTGAATAGTCACTACCACAAGCACTTTGTTTTTCCTTGTTCTAACACCTTGCAACCCCTATTTTACTGTTTTGTTATTGCTCCGACAGCTTGGCAAGACCTGAAACTGCTATGATTTATTCTGGCACTTTACGATTTGAAGTCACCCTTTAAACTGTCATATGTCCTCTTGCTCAGTTTGCCAATGACCTCTGAAGTTTTGATCTAACATCCCTTGAGACTTTAACGTTCACAATATAGCTGTATCTCAAGCATCACATTTTGGATAAAAGCGTACAAAATGCATAAATATAAGTGTTGCATGATTGTGTTCCAATGAGAAACTTAAACTTAAAACTTAAATTTAACAAAGTGAAATGAAACCCAACTATTTAGTTGGGACGTCAAGGCTACTTTGTCATGGGTTCCATCAGAAATTGCATGTCGGTTTTTAAAATGGTGGTTTTGGATTTACTTTTGTTCAGTTCATCAAGTGCATAACCTCACATCCTTGTGGTAAGTTTTATGATGCTTATTTAGCAATATTTTCTAGGCAATGATGTTAAGTGATTAAACCTCTGCAAAAACCATGAGGTGCTTCATGCAATGAATTGCTTCAGACAATTCAAGGTCATCATCAAGAGCGTATCACCCCTAGTAAAAAAGTAATATACTTAAAATACATTTGTCATACTTACTGATATAAAAATTGTAATTAAACTTTACTTGGCATATTACTTGTGCACAATGCACTTTTCTTAATATTAAGTGTGTTTTAATGTAATTTTGATGAGGATTGTATGATCTTTGAATGAAATCAGACTTTAAATGCAAAAATATTTAAAGAGAACCTGAAGTGTACTTGCAATAGTTCCACTTTAGCACAATAAAATTATACTAAGTATATCTTTGTACTTCAGTACAATTAAAGTGCATTAAGTACAAATTAGTTGTTCCAATTTAGCAGACTTTAAGTATACCAGTGTAATATACTAAAAGTACAATTGCAGGACATTTTATTCAGCACATACATATAAAAATGTAATTGTAGTATACTTGGCATGAAATAAATGTATTTCAAATACATTTAAGTATATTTATGTTTCACTAGGGACCGTTAACCATTCTAGGAATTTTTAGTTTAGCGACAAAAATAAAGACAATCAGACTAAGCATTAAGGCTATACTTTCAAAGCTGAGTGCTCCTGTTTAACATGAAGTATATTTTGGTATCTGGATCAATGGTGTTTTTGTTCTGTCCAGTAATTTATCCAAACATACATTGCAAATGGAGTTCATACTGTAAATACAATGACTTTAATACATCTCTGCTATGATGAGAATGTTTCATTTCTGAATTAAAATTCATTTTGATAAAGTCGCAAACATTCCAAAATGTCAGGGAGACACAACCCACCTGATAACATAAGAAAAAAGACTCATTAAAAGGATGAAATTCTTGAAAAGAAAAATTTATTTTTGGTGTCATCTTTACTAATTCATGGGGGGGAAAGTATGTAAAAAATAATATTTGTCATTTTGGGTAACCAACAGGCAGATAGTGCCCCTATAGACCCTCATGTTTGTGTATCAAGGTCAAGTCTCCTAAAACATTGGGTAATATGAGACTTTTATGACAAGGCAAGGTTGGTTCAGGCTGTAAAATATCAATAATTTATGATATTTGTAAAAACCATATGATAAACCATATGATATCAACATGAAAAAATCCTCATGCCATTTCTCCTCTCTCTTCCTCAACTTTACTGTCTCTCGACTGTTCTATAAATAAAGGCTAAAAAGTCCATAAATAATGTGAAAACTTTCAGTTGTAAGTGAATGGACTCACAGAAGGTTGTGTATAAAGAACCCATGAAGACATCGTGCTCCTTTGGGATTTTGGAAACAAAATGGGAAGTTTCCGTGGTATTTCCCATCTGCAGAAAAAAGAAAAGACAAGAAGTTTAGATGAACAGTGGGGAAAGGATGAGGCTAAAGCTGTGGTCAAACAAGAACAAGTATTAAGCATTCATGAGCGAGCTGAGGGTTTTCAGGGCTGAAACAGGGGACATTGTGGTTCAGTTAGCTTTTTGGTGAGTCCATTACAATTGAGATTAGCAGCTCATCTCTCGGTGAAAGGAGCCAGATTCCCACTCGCAGCTAATGTCAACACAATGTCCAGTCCAGTTGTTTTATGGAACATGTAATGGAGGGAAAGGGAATGAAAATGGATTTCTTTGAGGATATGGGCAGAAAAGAAACTCTCCTAGTTCAGTTTGTCCACTGACATGGAGAATCATTTTTGTGATGTGTTTCTGAAATGTCATTTATTTTTATGTAATTTATTATGTATTGTGTTTAAAGGAATAATGTCACTTTTAAAATTTAAATACTGTATACTGTAACCAGTGCTGGGTAGATTACTTGAAAATCGTAGCCCGTTACCGATTCCAAATTACATAACAAATATTGTAGTCTGTAACGTAATCCATTACATTACACATTGTAGGTAATATAATCAGATTACTTTTAGATTACTTTTGACGTTCATCACATTGATTTAAAGCTGCAGTCCGTAACTTTTGGCGCTCTAGCGGTTAATAAACAGAACTGCGTGCATCTTGCGGAAGAACATTGTAGCCGGAGCTACTTCTCTCTGTTTATGTCTATGTCGAATCACGCAGGTACTGGGCTACTCCGCAGCGGTACCTACCCGAACCAGTCTAAAATAATCTGCATATAAACACTTATTATAGGTGTACCGTAGTGACTCAGGACAAGCCAAAAACACGGTTTGGAAAATGGATTCATGGTGTACTCGATTATTATATAAATTTTGAACACAAAAAAGTTACGGACTGCCGCTTTAAATAGAATAATCTTGTTCCATATTCATATAAAAATACAAAGAGAAAGAAAATATTTTCCATTTGTTGTTATTAACAACATGGAGTACATTAAACATTACATTGTCAAGATTTCCCAAACTGGGGTTTGTGAAGGAACTGCAGTGAGCTTGTGTGTTTAACAAAAAAGAAGGATTAGGGAGAATCAATAAATTATGTTTATTATTTTATTGCTATTGTGTGAATAAGAGAGATTACTTTTCATGTAATGGATTAAAAAAGTAACTGTAGTCTGATTCCAAATATATTAAAATGTAATATAATTGTTTTTTACAAATATTTACATTTTGGAATCTGATTATGTAATCCAGATTACATGTAATCAGTTACTACCCAGCACCGACTGTACCGCGTTGGTGATAAATGCAAGAACCAATGAAGTCTGTATGTCATTTCTTTATTTACTCCACATATGCTTACATAAACAAACCAATGTCCTGACGTGAGTGCCAGATTTAAATAAGGGAGGTTGAGATTTTGAGCGAATGCTTCTTAAAGTACAGTCTGCTTTTCTCATAAAGCATTCAGAAGACTTGAAATAACATACACAAATCATATGCACTATGTGTATGGTACTTTTATGTGCTTTTTTTGGAGCTTGACAGTAACAATCACCATCCTCTCATACTTGTGCTTCATGGACCCACAGATTTTACAAGTTGGGCAAGAAATAATGATTTCATTTGATAACCCTAATTTGAGAAGCACAGCCTTGCAAAAGCTAGTACATTTGAAAGTATAAAGAATAACCGATGAGGACATGGTAAATAAATAAATATTATATGGCAGTCTGTGTGGCTTTCATGTATTTTATTTTTTTATTTAATTTGTTGGTTCTTATAAAAATCAACCCCTGAGACACAAGAACCCATAGATAAACAGTCAAATATGGACAAAGCATGAAACTAAAAACAGCTATGTAGGAAATAGTTTGCCTGGGGAAATAGCTAATACAGTTTAATGGTTATTAAACCAAATATTTGACCACAGAATGCCACAATCGTCCAATCAGAATTGAGTGTCCAGAGTGCCGCCTTTTCCCTCTCAAAAGATAACACTTTTTTTTCCCCCACTAGAAGCTCACAAACACTTTCTTTGTTTCCTGTCCTTAAATCCTCCTGAAAACACACACATATAAACACTCATACAGTGTATGTGAATAGGTTATTCACAATAGAGACATAAAGATGTTCGTACACTGATATCCATTCAAGGGCAAAGCCTTTTACTATCTATACAGAGCTGGAGGAGTCAATGACCAAACGGCCTACTTTCTAGAGGCTGAAAAAATGTCAACTCAGCTGTTATGAAATGGAGGAGTGATGCTTCAGCCTGTGCCTGAGGTGTAGGGACACAGCTTGCATCTCTGTCAGGATAATGAGTCACCTTTATATAGATGCAAGCAGATACAAATAACAAGCACAGTTTAATCAGCATGAAAGATTAATATAATGCAAATCATTTTATAATTTGATTAGTGACCTAGAAATATTACGGAATGCTAACCATTTCTACTTTTATTTGTTTATACTTTTTGTTAAAACATTCTGTTTATTACCCCATTTAAATGAATAAAAAGCTACATTTTGAATGTGTTGTCACATGCACATATTGGTGGTTTATGTGTTCATAGTGCTTAAAAAGGAAGGACATCACTTATGTGCTGATGGCAAAATCCAGCAAAAACACACTCTGTCCAGCACTATATTTCAGTTCATGTTGGCAGTCTGTTCTCCATTCCCTCTGAAATAACTGCATGCAGCCAGACATCAGTTTTCTGTTCGTTTGTTTGTGTTTTTTCTCTTTTATTTTATTTAATGGTTGGCTGCAGAAGGGTACATGTAATCTGACAAAAAAAAGTAAATTTTTTTATGTGAACTGAAGACAAATGCTCTTTTTGGAATATTCTAATATTTCTTGGAATTTTCATGAAATTTAATGGAATGTTCTTATTAAAAGGTAGTGAGAGCCATAATTCAATGTCATGTATAAAAGCTATAAGAAAGACTGGCAGAATCTCACATAATGTAAGTTTAAAAAATGTTCACGTACATTTTAAAGAGGAAATTGTTAAGAAAAGTAACAGGGTGCAAAGAAATTTTTTTTGAATTATTGTCATGATTAATTATTCTTTGTAACACTATACTTTTTTAGTCAACTTGAATTTTTGAATGTACAAAATGTCTTGTTCAGTCACACTGTATGTGATTAGTTGACTTTACTAAATAAATAGCTAACTAAATGTCGAACTAAAGTTAATTCACTCCAAATGACAATTATTTATGCATGTCTCAAATATCTTATAAAATAAATATCTAAATTTAAGTTAATCAGACTTCAGTTTCAAGTTTACTGAATAAAGTGTTGCATGTTTACTAACGCAAAATGTTTCCTCATTTTTCCTCAAGTCAATTATTTACATTTAAAGTGACTGAACAAGTCATTTTGTATTTAATGAATAATCAAATTCAAATAAAATAAACAAATGCATTAGATTGAATTAATCACATTCAACAGTGTATGTAGTTGCAGTGTATCTTTCTGTTTCTCTCTGCTTACAGTAAATGCATTCTGGATTAAATTAAACCAATAGCCTATGCAGACACTCAGCATTGCGGTGTAATATATAAATAAGCTCTTTAATGTTTCTTCATTTACAGTTGATTTATGTGCTGTTTTATTTGTTGTCACTTTTAGTGCCTTTCTTTATTCAGAGTTCTTTTTTATTTAAAAACTGTTGCTAACCTAAACTGCAACAGTATTGCATCTCCATATTGTCCTTCTAAACCAGGGACACTCAAATCTGGCTCGTGAGATCCACTTTTCTGCAGTGTTTAGCTCCAACCCTGATCAAACTCACCTACCTTTGATTTTCTAATGATCTTGAAGACATTGTTTAGCATGCTCAGGAGTGTTTAATTAGGGTTAGAGCTAAACTCTGCAGGAAAGTGGATCTCGTGAGCCAGATTTGAGGATCCCTGCTCTAAACCATAATGAAATCATTTCTGCTGCATTATAATCTGACTTTGATTCATATGTCCTCATCAACAGAATTTATACTAAATATTACATTTAGGATGAATTATGATAAAGTTTACTCTAATCACCATAATGTTAAATCAAAATCAATGTTCTGGCACATACTGGCATGTCAAATTGGACCTCTTCCTATGAACTCAAATAACAAGTTCAGTAAACATATTGGAAATGTGTTAAGGAACAATTGCACATTATAAAGAATGGCTATGGGTAATGTCAACAGTGCAGAACAAATTAAGTCAGACGAGTGTATTAATAGTTTAACAGCGTCATCAATTTCATTTGTACATTTGAAGTAAAATTTGCAATCTTGACCTCTGGCAAAGCAAAGATATTGGATTTATGTAATAGTTTATATTAAAAAGATGAGCTTCTAATATTACATTTCAAGTGACAACAAAAAAGGGCATAAATTCATACAATAATCCCAAGATGGTAAATGGATCATTTATTCATGTACTGAAATGTGTGCTGGGGGCTAGCAAACCCTTAACAAATCAACACATTGTTCCTTATGAAGCTAGTGTTCAAACAACTCTGTTTGATTAGGGGTTTCCCAAACTTTTTTGTCAGCCTAAGACAAAATATTTAATAGAAATGACCCTGAGCCTGTGGGTACATTTTTGCAAAATGATACTGCATTGTTTGTAGCACGATTCACTACACTTTCAAAGTAAATTATCGAGTGAGTGTCTCTAAACAGGGCATTTAGTTTTCTTCCAAACTTTTAAATGTAACTCTGGCAACATTTTATTGTGTTGGTTGCTGTTCGTATCATGGCAGTTCGGAAATTAAAGGGGTCATATGATGTTGCTAAAAGAACATTATTTTGTGTATTTGGTGTAATGAAATGTGTTTATGCGGTTTAAGGTTAAAAAAACACATTATTTTCCACATACTTATCGTCCTCTTTTGGAAGACCAAACAAAGTAGTTTCGCTTTCACAACAAAACACACAGCGTCTCCACGACATGGCGGCAACAAGAATACTACAGCGAGAATAAAAGTTACGCCTTCTTTCTTTGCGTGAACATTTGGGCGGCGTTATGCAAATCTTCCCACATCGTGACGTAGGTATGTTGGGGCGTGTTAGAACGAGCCGTTTTAGGTAGGCGTGGTTGACTCTTAACTTTTATAAAGAATATCTCTTTGGATTTGAGACTTTAGTCTTTGCAACTTTACAGATCTTCTTTATGCACCAAGAGCTTGTAACACTACAAAGAGAAAGGAAAAATTTAAATCGCATCATATGACCCCTTTAAGTTTCCAGTGAGTGGCACTATAAGGTTAATGCTCTGTCGCATTTGAAAGTAGCGTCACACCTACATTAAACCTGACCGATAGTGGTTACAAAAGCAAATGTGAGCTAAAAATACATTTGCTGAAGCAACTATGTAATTTTAGCTTGCTTGTACAAGGCTTTGAGCTCTTTTGTGGAGTGTTTTGACTCGAGTTTCACAGGACTCGTACCTGTGAAAGAGCAATGCTGTACCAGGTGAGTAACCAAGAAAGTTTACCATGTCAAAAAAGCCATACATATGGACTGTAGTGGGTAGAAACTGATTACATGTAGTCTAGATTATGTAATCAGATTCCAAAAATAAAGTACTTTTTTAAATGTTCATAATCAGATTACAGTTACTTTTTTTGTGGATTACATGATTACATATTAATCACAACATGGCAGTAACTTATTGATGACATGACATGACATGACGTGACGTGACATGTGGCCAAGTATGGTTACCCATACTAGCACTCCTGAACATTTCAACATCTGTAGTCAAATCATATACTTGCATCAATGTGAAATTGTTAAACCGATCATTCTCCCTTGTCGTTTGAATTTCTTTCATTGATATTTTGCAGAATGTCTGAGCTGAGTCAGTCTATCTTTTTTTTACAATTTTTATCACAAGTACATTTAGAGACTGTTTTACAGAATTGTATATACGATTGCTTAGTGCTTTTTCGAAGCTGAATTTTATAAAAAGTTTGGATTTATTGTATTATTTGTTAAATCTGTATCTGTCATGTAACACCCTCTGAAATTCATACATTTAAAATACAATCAACCAAGAAATAAAACAAAGTATAGGATATATATAATAACATCTTAAAATTCACTCAACCAACTTCATCAGGTGCATCCTGGATTACTTTTTAAACATTATTAAAGTTGTTGCTGGACACTAACCATAAACCTAACTCCAGCCCCTTCTCTTTTTTCATACTTGAATGCATAAAAGCATCATAAAAGTAGTACATACAACTTGTGAGCTATATATTCCATGTATTCTGGAGCCATACATCAGGCTTCTGTGAGAAGTCTGAATTTTAAATCTTTATTCACTTACTTAAGTCACTAAATTTATTCATGTAAAACTCATCTTTGATCATCAAAATGATATATTTAAACGTATTTACGTTTTATAAAACGTTTTACCCATGAAAGTAATTTCTTCATTCTTAAAATGTCTTGAATATAACTCCTTACTTTATTAAGTATATGCAGACTTCATGAATATGCTAATTAGTCCCCGCCTCCACTCTAAAAATGTGCATCCATGTCAGGGCCGCTTCGTCGTCTTTCCTGGAGGACTTAGAGGCCGGCTGTGACACAGGGGGCGCCGCACTCCTGCAGGGGGATCGACGCGCCTGCCTCGACATGGTCTCAGCACATGACGGAGCAGCTCTAGAAGCCGCAGGAGGGTGCCCTTGACGACAGGTAGGCTGAGGTGTGGCCCATGGCAGAGCGGTGGTAGTTGGAGGATCACGCCGGGGCAAGATGTGCTGGATCGCCTCAGTTTGTCGCTGCACTGCCGAGAACTGCTGGGCGAAGTCCTCGACAGTGTCGCCAAATAGCCCAGCCTGGGAGATGGGGGCGTCAAGAAAGCGAACTTTGTCAGCGTCCCTCATCTCTGCCAGGTTGAGCCATATATGGTGCTCTTGGGCCACAAGTGCGGACATCACCTTCCCGAGGGACCGCGCAGTGACCTTCGTCGCCTGGAGAGCAAAGTCGTTCACCGAGCACAGCTCCTGCATCAACCCCGGGTTGGTGCCACCCTTGTGCATGTCTTTGAGTGCCTTGGCTTAGTGGACTTGCAGGATCGCCATGGCATGCAAGGCAGAGGAAGCTTGACCCGCAGCGCTGTAGGCCTTAGCAGCGAGAGCTGCTGTGGTCCTACAGGCCTTGGAGGGGAGGCATGGACGATTCCTCCAAGTGGTGGATTGTTGCGGGCAAAAGTGCACCGCAACCACTCTCTCCACCTGAATTAACAGGGGCGCCGCTGAACGTGTCTTAATGCCACCCAGAACAGCATCTTCTTCCAGCAAACATGAGAATTCGGCAGGTGAATGTCGAGTTTCCTTCTTTCACTCGGCTCCGAAGCAAAAATCTGATGAGTGGATGCACCTGTCGCCTATTTATACCCGTATGCATGGGGAGTGGCTTAGCATGCAAAAACCACTAGCCAAATTTCATTGGAGTTTACTCTTAATCAGAGAGGATTCGGTCTCCCAAGTAAGACCCCTAATGTCGTCACGACATAACTCGTAGTGAATGACAGAAAGGGAAACACATTTACTGAATAAATTCCACCATGCACATCAAAAAATTCACGTGACTTTGCACGATGGGATGGGATAACTTGACTAATCAGCGGACCACAGCATCTTAAATGTTGTTTTGGTCGTTCTGAAATGCCTCAGCAAAGTCTGTTATTAAAGTATTTCTGTGTAATTGTCTTACATGGCTTCATTCCCAAACAGCAGGCATACACTTCCGAAAGCAATGACAGCATTTGTTGTTTTTCATCTGCTCGCTCAGGCACAAGTAATTTATCATATATGTACATTTTTATATTCAGTGGCTTCTCCTACTTTTCTTAGTGATAATTAGTGCCAGTTTATCAGGAATAGGGTTGCAAAAAGGTGGAAAATTTCCAGTAAATTTCGGAAACATTCCAGGATTTTTTGGAATATTCCAGGGATTTTTGCAAAGTTTCAGGAAATTTACCGGAAATTTTCCACCCATTTGCAACCCTAATCAGGAAATGACGATTTTGTTCTCTCTCTTGTATATTGTTTTATGCGATATTCCAGTTTTGCGCATAAGTTAAATTTGCATCTTTGGATGGAAACATAGCTACTGAGTGAATTTATTCAAATTCTGAATGGCCTAGAAAGCGTGCAAAGAAAGCTTCCCTTATAATCACTGAAAAGCTGTCACTCATCTCAATTCATCGCAATCTCAAAAAAGTTCAAAAATTCAAAGTTTAATAAGTGAAGCTCTACACTGCACAATGAATCTCTTATTTACATCGCATCTACAGTTTGTTATAATGAGAGTATTGGCGAGCATGCAGAACAAAACTCAGGCGTTTTGAGCGGAGAGTGGATTCTAACTTAAACACCTCGGATTGGCCAGTACGTTCAAGAAATCAACAGATATATCTGTAATTGTCTATATTGCAACACTGCAAGATGTGTTAAATAGAAACCTTTAACCAGTGAATTGACAGGAATTGTGCTGTGAAAATAAAAACCTTTGGGGGAAAAAAGGTAATAAAAAAGATACAGACAGAATTTACATTTTCAGGTGATCTATACCTTTAAGATAATGATTTTGCACCTAATAATGGACTGTTATTGTGTAACTGTGCTTTGAGTGTTCATAACATTTGTCGTGTCTTTAGTCCTTTCGGGCCATTTCTATGTTGCAGTGATTAATGTAGTCTTATAGGCTGTTTACATGAGCTGTCAGGAGAGTTATTAGCTCCAATGAAATGCTAGAACTGGAGAAAGATGTTAAGGGCATATTTCTTTTTGCTGTGTCTGACTGCGTTATCATGGGCGGAGACATAAAAAACAGACGCTAAGGCAAGCATCGCTATTATTATTTCTCATAGGACTGGAGATTTAAACAAACCCCTAACCCTGAGTATTAATCTTAGGCACATAACTTGTCCCAGACTGTTTTGCCGCTGGAATGAATGATGCCTCAAATCATGCAGCTTGTTGAGTAGAAGTGTGCTATATTTCTAAGTGATCTGATTTATGACGGGTGATAAAATGGACGTAGGAATCCTGTAGATTTACAAGTAGAGACCAAAATATCATAGAGACTTGTTGGTGGGCTCTTTTGACTTGAGGCAGTAAGTAACCACCCACACCACACCCGAGCAACTCCAAAGCAACGCACTAGAAACCACTCAACTCTGTGAGCCATCATCAACACTTTAGCATTGTGTCAATTGACTTTTGCCTGGGACATCAGCAGTCAAATTTTCCTCAGAAAATGTAAAAAAACATGTTTTTAATATATACCAAGAACTAAAGTTTGATCAGACCAACTGATTCTTTATTATGACTATTTTGCTTTTTTATTATTATTTATTTATTTATTTTTAATAAATCATTGACAGGTGAAAAAAATTCAAAACTTGAGCAAATAGGTCTATATTAAGTCATGTGCATCCATACTCTCGTTTTCTTTACAGTAAAATTGAAGTGACGCACAAAGGAAATACACACAAATTAAAAGGTTTTAGTTTACATAAACAGGACACTGTAATGCGTGCACATGTGAAAATTTCTTGTGAGCACACAATAGATTTCTCTTGCGCACAAGAAAGTCTGTGTATTTTTATTTTTTATTTTTGCAAAGGTCCCTTTAGGGGTTCCATAGTCTCATGGGCATTTATTGAAGTACCACTAAATTGTCAATATTGTACCACTATCCTGTATGTTAAACAAAACAGCAGTCAAAATTGGTTAAAATTTTAACTTCATAATTTCAGAACTTATTTTGCAAGATGGACTCAGTAAAACTTAAAATTTTTATCACAATTACATTTGAACAATGTTATATAGTTGTATACAAAATTAAGTCTTTTTTTCTAAGTAAAATTTTATAAAATGTTTTTTGTATATATTGCATTGTTTGTTGAATCTGTATCTGCCATGTAATAGCCTGTGAAGCTGATAAATTAAAATACAATCAACCAACCATGAAATAACACAAAGTATGGAAATTATATAGTTATATTATATAGTATTATAGCGTTTCTGGACTGTCTTTCTTTTACTACTCTGCAACCAAAATCGTAACATCTAAGTTAACTTGTTTTATTCAAGTCAAACATATTACACAATGTAACACAAATTTGTTTCACTTAAATTTTGTATGGTTATTTTGTAATTCTGTGGTGCTAATTATTATTGTACTATTTATTTTCATGTAGCATCAATATTTTGGTATATGTTTAGGTCAGGTACATTTTAGAACTTCTATTATTAATTATGAAACATTGGTTTAGTACAGATATGTTTTTTACTATTTTCCTGTTGTTGTTTTTTTTATTGTAAGCTTTTGCAAGAATAGGAACATAGAACATAGAACATAGAAGTTTCTGTAGCATTCTTGAATATTCTGTAATATTCTAGTGCTTTCTAGAACATTCCAGAACATTGTGGCAAAAAAAATAATCCAAAGTTCACTTCTGAAGATTTGGACGACTCACTTTTGGAAAGTTTATGTTAAAATGTTGTTAGCTCAGTATTATTCATGTACCATGTAATTTTTATGCATGAGTTATAACAGATTAGCTTATATAAACTGTCAACTTATTCTTTTAGTTTTCATGAGCACTGTTAATGATACACAAAAAAAAAAAAAAAATTAATATTCAGCATGTCAAACTTCATAAAGAAACATTAAAATGAAATCAATTCAAAATTTCTATAATAATTTGTTTAATATTGCTGAATCAGCCTACATTAATTTATAACAAAACTACATTTTTTTTAGGTTAAATGAGGTAGATATAGCTCTGTAACTGTAACCTTTTACAGTGTATCCTTATCACATTTGTTAATTTTGTACAAATTTGTAAATTCAAATTGGACAATTAATGTTTAATCATTTAATTTAAATTGAGAATGTACACTGGCTTTTTTTTCTCTCCAAATGTTTTAATAATGAAATAATGTCCCTCAAATGCGGACTATAGCCTTGCAGCCTCTTGAACATCATCAGATCGATGGTGGTCATGAAAATGTGGGACATGAACAAACTCTTCAAATGCTCAACTTGACATTCAGTTCTCATCCGATTAGTGCTCTTTTATGTGTGTCCGGAGTCTGTCAAAGCAGGCAGCTATTGCATCGCACAGTCTGGCTTGATTTCTGCCCAAGGGTGACGCTCGGCCTGTCCTTCATTAATCCGCTGGCCAAGGCATCAGAAGGACAAAATGTTAATAGTTGTGATAACATCAGGAAGGCTACACTCAACCGTCTTATTACTGGCCGGTAGAGTGTTTGTTCTGATCTGAGCTTGGGAATGTGAAGTGTCATGTACTGTTGTGGATGTTTAGCGTCTGCGCCCTTTGGGAAGAATTGCTGATGCGTGACATGGAAATCATTGCATTAGAGTCCAGAACATTTCATACTCAAATTTCAGAGGTCCCACTGTTGTTGTCATCACTGCAGCGGTTTGTTTAAGTAAAGGTATTTCTTTTTAATAAAAGTAGCATTTGGTAATTGTGTCTTATTGATACTTATCAATTGCCTTTTATGTAGAAATAGATTTTATTCCATCTAAAATCCATCTTTGAATGTTATGTTTTCAACTATGATAAATATGAAAATATTAATACAGTAAAGCATTCAATATTTATTGTTAAAAAACATCAGGAAAAAAAAAACATTTTTGCTCAAATTGTGTTAGAATCTAATCTTCATGAGAAGTCTTGTGTAACTGCAGCGGCATGCAGTGGGTTTGCGACACATGTACTTTGCAGCACATCTGATCTTTCACAGACCGCTGGCCTATCAGCAGGCTGGAGGGATGGATATTCATGCTGGGTTGGTCATGCGATGGCTTATTCAAGTGGGAAGCTATGGCCACTGCGCTGGACTTGTGCAATTGTTCATGTTCTTTTCATGCCACTGGAGAGGTTTTAATTTACAGTATGTTTTGATATCAGACTAAATATACTTTTTTAAGCATGTTATGTTATGTTATGTTATGTTATGTTATGTTATGTTATGTTATAGGATAACATATTAGCCAAACTCTATAAGACCTACTTTATCATATTTGATATGCAAATTTCTAAGGCATCTAAATGATCAACATTTTCAAGTTCCCCTTCAGGAACTCGAGCTGCGTCAGAAAACACTATGGGAACGCCTTCAGTGTGACGCACTCTGAATCACATGTGTAGTCAGCCCAATGGAGTGGCAAGACGTCACGGGCAGGGGATGACGTAGAGACCAGGAAGCTTAAAAGCACGTGTGTCCTATTTATTGTTGTCTGTCGTGCATTATATCAGTATGGCTAAGAGAGAAACAAAGAGTGGCGACAAACAACGTTTTAGATTGTGTGTCACTCCCTGCCCTCGCTTCATCATGGTGGGGACACACACAATCTTTGCGTTGTTTGTTTGGGAGCGGAGCAAGCTCAGTCAGCCCTCGAGGGGGCATCTCTCGATGCAGATGCTCCGCTCCTGGAGGGCTCTCTTCGAGGAGGGAGCCCTCACTAGCGTTCCCTGCAGCTCGGGTCCCGCTGCGATCGCAAATGGATCTGGTGGAGGGAATGGAGACGGGCAAGTGCCTTTCTCCATCCTCACCCCCCAGATCCAGTGCCCTCTCTCAGAGATCAGAAGCACGCACTGCAGGTTATTCCACTTAGGGAGCGTACTTACCTACTCGTGCGGTAGCCAAGTTACACGTTGATTGGCCCGCCGAGAAACAGACTGAGCCGCCGAAGAGCAAATTAGATGAACGCTTTTTGCACTTGCGACCATTACCTCCACGCCGGGGCGGCCCGTATCTTCAGTCCCTCTGCTAGTCACTATTCCAACGTGATGGGACTGAATGACCACGGTTACAGAGCGATGTCCCGGGTTGAACAGATGCTTGCGAGCTATCTGTCTCCCAGCGCAGCATCGTCTCTGAAGGCCCCAGCATTGCCCTCCAAGCCGCTGCGTACTACATCTAGCTAGGTGGGCAAAGGGTACACGGCAGCAGGTCATTCTGGTGCGTGCTTGCATACTATGGCTGTTTTACAAGCATACCAAGCCAACCTGCTAAAGGAGTTAGATGAGGGCGAGGAAGTTAAAGAAGATGACATCACTGAGCTTAGGAGGACCGCAGATTTATCTCTCCACGCCACCAAAGCGACCACCCGCGCCATGAGCAGGTCTATGGCGGTTGACGACAGGTTTCAGGAGGCCCGTAAACAAGCGTTTCAGCGGTTCCTCCCTCGCCGATCTCTAGCTTCTGGGGCTGCTGGGCAGGAGCAGCCCTAACAATGTACCAGCTCCTCATACCGTGCACAACAAAAACAGAGTGTCACCTCTTGTACTCTTCGCAGCTGGACCGAGAGCAGCGACGCTCGAAGTCGGGGTCTTCTAAGCCGAAGGCAGATCTGCGGACCGTCCTTCAGGCTAGGAAGGCCTCGGCTAAGAAGTTCTGACGCTTATGGCCCAGGACTTCTGAGGGCAGGCCCCTCTGGGGAAGAGCGGTACACGCCACATCACACGGTGCCCGTCTCTCCTCAGTGCCCTCAGGAGATTGGTCTGTCAACCCTGCCACCTCCGGTGCTTCAGGGCACAGCGGTCTCCAGCGAGTGCTTCTCTCAGCTTCCGCCCGGAAACGTAGTGGTTCTGGGAGGCTTGCTACCTCCAAGGAGGTCTCTAGAGCGGCTAGAGCGGCTAGACCGGCCATCCCTTGCCGGTCCTCCGCTTCAGGGCACCGAGCTAGCCGCTCTAACAACACCAGTGGTCAGTCTCGAGAGACTGATTCCCTTAGCAGATTATCTGGCAGCATGGAAACTTCTGCCAAATGTGTCTCAATGGGTCCTGCACACTGTAGAGAGAGGCTACAGAATTCAGTTAAAGTCTCGTCCACCGCGATTCAGCTGAGTTTTTCCCACTCTGGTGGGCCCCGAGCAGGCTCTGGTTATGGAACAAGAAGTAGATGCTGTCTTGAGGAAGGAGGCCACGAGGTGGTCCCTCCTCTCGACAGAGAGTTCGGGTCAAGAAGCCAAGAAGCTGAAGGAGTCAAGAAGCTGAAGTTCAAGATGCTCACTCTCAAGCCATGTCTCAAATCAGGTCCGATGACTGGTTTGTCACAATAGATCTGATCGACGCATACTTCCACGTATCCATCCTTCCTCAACACAGGAAGTTCCTGAGGTTCGCTTTTGGGGGTGAAGCTTACCAATATCGGGTTCTTCCGTTCGGCCTAGCACTCTCAGCCCGTACTTCACGAAGTGTGTGGATGCTGCTCTGGCTCCGCTGCGACTCCAGGGTATCCGCATACTGAATTATATCGACGACTGTTTGATATTAGCTCAGTCGGAGCAGTTGGTGGTTCGGCATTGAAATGTCGTTCTCGCCCACATGAAAGAGCTGGGGTTAAGACTAAACGCAAAGAAAAGTGTGCTTTCTCCAGCACAGAAAACCGCTTTTCTGGGTGTGATCTGAGATTCGACCACGATGCAGTCACGTCTGCCCAAGGGGAAATCCGCTTTGCATAATCAAGGTCACACGGCGATACTTACGTGCCTTAGACATGTGGAAGAAGCCTTGGTTCTTGTCTCAGGGCCCGGTGCTGGGAGCACCTTGTCGTGGTGTAACGCAAACGAACGTCCCTCACCGGTTGGGGAGTGGCCAGCGGTCTGTGGAGTGGCCACCATCTTATATGGCACATCAACTGCCTGGAGATGTTGGCCATGTTTCAAGCACTGAAACTCTTTCTCCCAGACCTAAGAGGCCATCATGTGTTGGTCCTCCCCCGTGCCAAGGCCCGTCGTACTGCAGGCCTTCTGTCCTCCTCCCTTCTGGGACCCAGACCAGCAGAAGCTTAATTGTGTGTGTCCAGTGTGAGCACTGGACGCATACGTCCACAGAGCTGCCCTGTGGAGGAAGTCTGACCAGTTTTTCGTCTGCTATGGTCCTTCCAAGAAGGGTCGTCCTGCTACTAAACAGACCCTCAGCCGGTGGATTGTAGATGCCATTTCTCTCTCTTACGAGTCCTCTGGTCTCCCCTCGCCCTTGGGGTCAAGGCTCACTCAACTAGAAGTATGTAACGCCTTGTGTTGCAGCGTTTGTAACTGCGGGTTGGTCCACGCTGTTCACATTTGTGAGGTTCTACGACCTCGATGTTCCTGCCACTCCTGGCTCCTCTGTTCTCTCGCCTTAGTTGTGCTCTTCCACACTAGGCAGGGATTTGAAAGTCTGGCGGCGTGGGCATCTCTTTCCCATAGTGTTTTCCAATGCAGCTTGAGTTCCTGAAGGGGAACGTCCCTAGGTTACGAAATGTCCTAGGGAACGAGACGCTGCGCCTCAATGCCATACTTCCGGTATCCCTGCGAGCGCTTCGTTCACTATACAGAAGCTGCCACTGTTTCCACCGCACTTGCTTTTAACCTTCCTGGTATCTACGTCACCCTGCCCGTGGCGTCTCGTCACTCCATTGGGCTGATTACACACGTGATTCAGAGCGCGTCACACTGAAGGCGTTCCCATAGCATTTTCCAACGCAGCGTCTCATTCTCTCGGGGAACCATGGTTACATACGTAACCTAGGGATGTTTTCAACAAACTTTGCTAAAATACGTGTTGTGCAGGATCTACGGCATGCCTTCTGTCACCTCATTCATAATTTATAATTTATTATATTATGAAGTAAAAGACCTTTTAGTATAATTGTAAAAAAAAACGATAATCATGAGTGTCAAATATTATCACCAGGCTTTGAGGAACGTTTATTTGTTCATGTCTCAATCATCATTGTATTGTATTGCAGATTTCCCCCTGCAATAAAAACTACAGATCTTTGCTCATTAAATTAAGTATTTACATATCATCTTATTAAAGACATAGTATTAGGAGATACAGAGTGACAACTGATATTTATATTACTTTATGTAAGTAGTCTGCTATACTGTTATAAAGATCTTATTGATTTACATTACAATCAAAATTTCAAATCGTGTCCTGGAAATAAATATCAGCATCTGCACCAAATTGCACACTGTCGCTCACAGTTTGAACCTCTGAATAAAACCCAGGTGTTTCCTACTCAAGTCTGAGCTCCATATTCTTACTATATCAAACTATTTGAGTCATGAAAAACTTTATATATTACTCAACAAAAACACATATGCACACTTTTGTTGTTGTTGTTAAAGGTTCCATTCTGACTTACATTGCAGGCTTTACAGGGTTAATAATTACTTAACTGAAAATGTATATTTTCTGAAGAAAAAAAAAAAGTGTTTGCTCCTTACAAAACTTGCCATCACAATGCCAGGGTGTTATGCCGTTTTTAGCATGTTGCTATGTTTCAACAGGGTTTTGGGAGGTGTCTAGGTGGATGTTTAATGGCCCACTCCCAAGTCTCTAGGGTTCCTTCATCAAGTTTCTGGGATTTTTCACCACCTTCCATGCAAAAATTATAACTTAGAAAAGCTCCAACACACCAAAAACCCTAAACATGAGCAATAAAAATAAGGCTTACAGTACATACGCAAACCCTATTAATTAAACCCAACTGAGGACTCAGGGGCTGTAAAAAAAAAAAAAAACAATTTGGGAAAGAGTCATAGAGCAAATCAATATTCCTCAGCAGTTTTTTAAAAGCTGTATAAAAACTGTTTTCAATTCTATCACAGCTTCTTGAAACCTATCGAATTGTTAAAAGCAGCAGTGTCAGATATATCTATGAAAAGATGTATGAAACGAGAGACAGAACAGATCTGGAGTTAAAGCTAAATGAGTCTAGTCAGTGATGCTGTGGTTTTGGGAGACGGTAAAGGGGAGAGCGGCAGTGCAGATGTCTAGACAGGTGCTGCTGGCTGTAAACTTGTAATTAGGGAACTGTGTCAGTCTGTAAACACACCGGGCAGGTGATTCTGACCACTCACTGCCAGCACAGATCACCTAATAGATTTGTCTTCCATTTCTACTGGTACCCCAGTATATGCTTTTACCCATAACACCATTTTTGTCAGATTTTATTGCCGATTTGAATTATGTTATTCAAATGTGAGACTGACAAACAGTTTTTGGGATTTCCATCTTTCGCTATTCAAGTACTGTAGGAGCTGTAGTTGCATGCTTGCAAGAGCTGCTACTTTTCAGTGGCAGTCAATGGAGAATGATATATTTTGCAGCCAGATGGTGTAGTTACGACATCAGCCAGCTAGGGCTGACTAGACCACGTTATATGCACATGAAGGTATGCACATCGCAAACTGAACAACTGAACATCACATTGAACATCACGTTGATGGGGCCTCGTAGCAAATTCTGTGCAAGGGGCCCAGAATCTTTAGCAACACCACTGAATTTTACTGATATAAAATGCCACAATATTTAAAGAGAGTTTAATGACGATGTTTCTTAACACAATTAAGTACACTTTTAAAAAGTGCACTTTGTAATAATGTCAAATTAACGGTTTTACTTTAAAATTAGTGCTGTCAATAGATTAATTGCGATTAATCGCATTCAAAATAAAAGTTTTTGTTTACATAATATATGTGTGTACTGTGTATATTTATTATGTATATATAAAGACACACACATACAGCATATATTTTGAAAATATTTACATGTATTTACATGTATATATTTATATTAATATAAATTATGTCATATATAAATATATAAATATATTTAATATATAAATATAACATATTTTCCTTAAATATATACATGCATGTGTGTGTATTTATATATACATAATAAATATACACAGTACACACACATATATTATGTAACCAACACAGCATTTCATAAAAAGAAAATCATACCAACAGTCAAACATGGAGGTTATTAGATTTAGGGGGCAATTACTTTTTCATGTAGTGCCAGGCAGGTTTGGACTGCCTTTTTCCCTTAATAAATTAAATCATTATTTCAAAACTGCATTTTGCATTTACTCTGGTTGTAAAGCTGCTTTGCAACCATGCAAAATTGTGAAAAACATTTGAAGTGTGGTTAAATTATTGAAAAGGTAAAGTTCATAACTATACAAAGTACTGCACCATTGTGAATTATTATTATTATTATATTTATTTGCAACTCACAACATTTATTTTTATCAAAACTATTTGTATGCTCAACAAGTAGAATTCAAATACAGTGTATTGCATTGTACATTTAATCATAACAGGTCAACAGAGGATTCAACTAAAATAAATTACTGAAGTATTACTTCAATATTTAACAAGTTTAATTGTTTTATTTGTAAATCCTCCATTGTTACATTTGTGCTGTAGGCAAAAGTTGTGTTTGGAAAGTCTGCCCTTACAGCACCAGTTAGCAGAAACATACCGGATGTTTCAATTCACACCTCACATTTTCTTCGGTTTGCCCAAAAAAAAAAAAAAAAAAATTTACCGTCACT
>NW_015537950.1:152186-165696 GCF_001515605.1 Sinocyclocheilus anshuiensis
CCCATGCTACTGAAGACTGTTTTTTTGATCCAGGGTCACATATGTATGTAAAACTGCTTTGCAACCATGCAAAATTGTGAAAAGCACCATTTGAAGTGTGGTTAAATTATTGAAAAGGTAAAGTTTATAACTATACAAAGTATTGCATCATAATGAATTATAATTATAATTATTTGCAACTCAAAACATTACTTTTTATCTATACTATTTTTGTAGTTAACAAGTAGAACTTAAATGCAGTGTATTGTATTGTACATTTAATCATAACAGGTCAACAGAGGATTCAACTAAAATAAAGAAGTATTACTTCAATATTTAACAAATTAAATAGTTTTATTTGCAAATCCCCCATTGTTACATTTGTGCTGTAGGCAAAAGTTGTGTTTGGAAACATACTGGATGTTTCAATTCATACCTCACATTTTCTTTGTTTTGCCCAAAAAGAAAGTCTCATCCTAAAATTACAAAAAAAAAAAATTACACAGCATCATCTTAAAATAATTTCATCTTTCTCAGATTTGAAATACATGGTGAGACTTTTGTCTTTAGCCGCAATGAGTTTCTAGACTCTAAAGATTTCTTCTGAAAAATGTGCCAAAACTGAAACACAGATTCCCAATAGTGTGCACTCTACCGAGTTCAAAAGTTTAGCAAAAGTACAGCAAAACCGATTGTTGGTGAATTTCAGAGCTCATGAACGTATAAGGTGAGAAGAGACTGACTTATCAAGCCCCCTTCACTGAACATACTGTAGCCTATATTTAGGCCGATGTTAAAATCACGTTATTAAAATACTTAAGACACTTTTAAGGGGTGAAGGAACACACAAATATCAATACACAGAATGTGATATTGTCTCTTGTGCCATAGTCTTATGTGAGAACTCATACAGCAGCCTTAATATGACAACATAATATGACAACATACAGTACAAACAATCCCCACATATATATAATTTATTTGATATGAATTATGTATAATTCATATTATATCATTAATGCATTACACATAAGAGATTATATTTCAATATTTATTATGTATATTCATATCAAATGAATATAAATATACATATAAATAAAAGCTTTAGATTACATAGTTTTTTTTTTTAAATAAATAGTTTTAAACATGTTTCCTTTACAGATATTTGTGAACCTACATAAATTATTAAATACATTTGAAAATGAAATTCAAAAACAATGATGCATGTTTAGTCATGTGACATATTGTACCATGTATCTATGTCTGTGTCACTGGAGCAATACGTTTTCAGAAGGTACTAATATGAACACTTTTCAGGGTAAACAAGGTACAAAAGTATAAGAGAGTTCACCCCAAAATAAAAATGACAGGTAAATCATGTTCATTTTCTTGCACAGTCCAATCATTTCGCGTCATAAGACCTCAGTATATCATCAGCAGCCAATTTTGTGATGCCTGTATATGTTTTTATGACTCAAGTGAAGGCAGCCGGTGACTTGCATTTTACAAATCACCACGGTTTCAGCTAAAAATCTTCTTTACTCTTCTACTGAAGAAAAAAAGGGTGAGGGTGAGTAAATTAACAGCAATTCATTGCATCTTTGGATGAACTATCCATTTAAGGTAACCTAATTTACTAAAAATGTTCAACATTCTTGATGCTATATTATATATGTGTATGTATACTAGGGTGGCCCTTATTTTTGGACTTTTGAAATCTTCTGCTCTCAGCCTCCCAATCAACTCTCCTTAATGAGAAATGGAAAATATCAATACACAGAATGTGATATTGTCTCTTGTGCCATAGTCTTATGTGAGAACTCATACAGCAGCCTTAATATGACAACATAATATGACAACATACAGTACAAACAATCCCCACAGACATACATTATATGGCCTTCATACAGCTACAGGATTATAAGATGCGTTGCTTCATTCATCCCTTATCGACACTAGTTGTTGGGTTGAGTGAGCATGGACATGTCATTGGGATTATGAAGTGGCGTCCTCTTTCAAAGGTTCCGTCCAGTTAGTTCATATGGGTATGTATGTGTGAAAATCACTTTTAAAAAGTTTCAAACATGTTGTAGATGGAATTAAGAACCTAGCCTGTGTACTTTCTTAAAGATGAATATATATATTTCATCCTTCCCCAAATGCATTTGTAAAAAGTATAGTATTGTACATGAATTTGTAGTGCACTAAGTTTGCTAAAAATCTTCTTTACTCTTCTACTGAAGAAAAAAAGGGTGAGGGTGAGTAAATTAACAGCAATTCATTGCATCTTTGGATGAACTATCCATTTAAGGTAACCTAATTTACTAAAAATGTTCAACATTCTTGATGCTATATTATATATGTGTATGTATACTAGGGTGGCCCTTATTTTTGGACTTTTGAAATCTTCTGCTCTCAGCCTCCCAATCAACTCTCCTTAATGAGAAATGGAAACAAACCAAATTTCGCTGAGATTTCACTACGTTTGGGGTGTGCTTAACAAAGTTGAAATTTTGTCTTAAATGACCATAACAGCATGTAATTAATAATTATACAAAACCATTTGTAAACTGTGAATTAGGTTAAAAACAAGAACACAGAACAGTGTTGTTAGTCTTAAAATGTTAAATTACATTGGCGCCGATAGCTTTGTGAGCAGCATGCTGACATGTAGCATTGTTGCGCTTCAGGTGTCCCGAGTTTGAGTCCCAGCTCACGGACCTTTCCTGAACCCATCCCCCCCTCTCTCACTTCACTTCCTGTCCACTCACTGTCCTATCAAAATAAAGGCATAAAACGGCAAAAATAAAATCTTAAGAAAAAAAGTTGCATTACAACGCTGCTGATGAGAACCGATCTTTGAAAACTTGCGATCTGATCTAGATTGTGATGACAATCCGACATGTGCTTCAGCTGAATAAATTGGAAACAGATTTCAGTGATCTCTGACAATCTGCATAATGAACTGCAAGTGTTCTTCAGTCTTTGAGAGGAGTCCGTTGTAAATTTTGTATGAAATTTTGCATACATAACTAACTTCTAGTGGAGAAACAAATGAGGGGGTGAGAGGTTAACATTTCCAAAAAATAAAAATAAATAAATAAATAAGGGCCACCCTCATGTATACAGTATATTATCTGTCTATAGAAATCAGAGAAATAAAACAAACATAGATATACTGCATATAATTTGCGCATACTTTTACTATATTATAGTAGATATTTTCCTATTGCTAGTGAAGGGTTTGAGACTGTGGCTTCATCAGCCAGTCAACGTTCTCACGATGTCATTTTCCAAAGTGATTAGTCACATGGCATTTACAGCTCACATTATTGGCTCACCAACTGTGTCCAGAATTGAGGGCTCATGAGCAAAGATGGCAGAATTCAAATCATGTACTTCCAGTGCGACCTGTATGCGTCAGCCGAGCAGCTGCCATTGAGATGAATGGGAATGTTAATGGCAAGATCTCTCCAGGTATTATCTAGACCTCCTTGGCTCAAAGAAACAGAGCAAAGTTTTGATAGAGCCACAGTGTTTACACTCTTCAGGGAAATCAACCTACGAATAACTGTCTCTGAATATTAAACTGGAAGAGGAGGTAAGATTTTAAAATGTAAAGAAAATTGATTATTGTTAGTGACATCTGTTCATGCACTGCTAAGTTTCCTTTGAGGACTGACTGAGTAATTAGCATTTGCATTTGGATTAAAAAATCATCAATAAGTTCTCATCATAAGAGCTAATCCATAAATGTTTAGAAGAGTAATTATTATAACCATCTCTGCATCTTTGTCTCTGTTCCATCAGCTCCCAGGCTGTTTGGGAGGCTTGTTGCAATCACTGTCTCCCAGGTAATGATCATTTGCTTTTGGAGCTGTTACTGTGGCACCATAATTTCCAGTAATTGCCTTTGGTGGATCTTGCTAAGGGCAAATGCATAAATGCTACCGTGCAAAGCTAGAGCGCATTTACATCAGCTCTAATGCGCACTGGGTAGACTTACAGAGGAAGATTTTTTGCTCAGAGGTTGCTCCTTCACAGCTCAAGTCACTTAATAAGGATCGCTACTTTGTTAAATGAATATATACTTTGTCTCAGAGGTAAGATAAAAACAAATGAGCCATTTGTTGTCGTATAAATGTGTAAAGCTACAATGAATACGGAAAGCAGCTCAGTTCATTTGCACTATGCGTCAGTTCCTATTAAGATCTCTGACATTTGACTGCAGACTTTTTATCTCAGCAAATCTGAGCACAATTTAAGACATTGTTGACATCTTTCTGAAACCACAGTGGAGACTAATGTGAGTGGAAAACAGGAGTCACTTTCCACAAATTGATTGTTCCAGTTTATTAAAGCAAAAAAGGTACAAATCTAATGTCGTTTGGAAAGACTAAAATATGTTAGATAAAACTACAAAAAATTGGTTATTTTGAACCCATCCTCCCAACCCTCCTTCAAATGGTATTCATTCATTCATTATTTTATTTATTTAGTTATTTATTTATTTATAAATCTTAACTGTATCCAACAACTGAAACCATACAACGGTGTGAACATTTTGATATAATCTGATAAATCATTATGCTATTCATTCTAATACAAAAATATTTTTAATGAAATTGTGACTACTAATTAACCTCATTTTGGTCATTATTACATGATGAGAAATATATAATCTCATTTAATTTTCTAAATGTTACAAATATAGTGCTTACTGCATCAAATGTTTAACTGTTTTTATATTAACATTTAATATTTATATTTACAGTTTAATATTTAGACAATTCCTTTAGATTAATAACTAGCTAGCCCTAATATAAGCTAAATCTGCAACCCTGTTACTTGCAAAAAAAAAAAGACAAACACAGACTAGAGGGAGCAAAATGCAAACAACATTTAGTCTTTTTCCACACTAATTATGATTGCACAATACTATGTTATGGCCTCGAAACATTGTGCATGATTTGTAAACTAATACATTTTGATGTTTGCACATGCACAACTCCATATGTATTGCTTTTCAGACATAATAAACTTGCTTGGCAGCGCACCTGATACAGCATTGCACTTGTGATGCGGAGCCCTCAAGTTACGAGGCCCGTGAAACACAAGTCACGACACTTTCCAAAAAAGTTCAGCGCTTTGTAGAAGGGGGCTATAATGGTATGGTAGGTTTAGCAAATGCATTTTTACCTCACGTTTGCTTTTGTTTAGGGTAGGTTTGAAAGATACACACAAATGCACACCTAAATAAATGCATGAAAACTCATTGTCTATCCTGATTCACCTTTCTGTGTTCCTCTTATTTTTCCACTACCCCTTTTTAAATATCCCTTCATCTGTATTTAATAATCTTTCATGTTATTGCCTGTCTGCATGTCATTTAATCTTTTTAAAGGTCATCATTGTCTTTATATGAAGGTCATTTGTATTAAATTATGAGCTACTTTCAAATGGACACATGATTTGTTTCCTCAAGAGTTCCAGAGATAATATCCTCCGACCTTTCTCTCTAATCCTGCCTAACTCCGTTAATCTCTCTAGAATCTCTTCATTATTCCTACATAAACTCTCAGGGTATATATTATAGTGCTTATAAACAGCAGCATCGTGCACTGATTTACTGAAGTTCTCAGCTTCATGTGGTCAGGGAGAAGAGAGTTGATGTGGGAATATGTTAAAGAAGGCAAGTTGTTAATTATGAAATCATGAAACTTTATCAACGTTGGCCTGTAATTGCCTAGGACGGCCATATTAGCATTGCTAATTGCTGTGAGGATTTGACTGTTATTACGGAAAGTGTGATAACGTTCAGTCCCAGGGTTCCATGCAATCAAAATCAATCAGAATGGAAATGTATGGGTGGTCTCATAAAGTTTGTTACAGTTTGGTATAGCAACTCTTCACCACTATCTAAATTCATTGAAAGATTGCATGCAATATTCACATTTAAGTGTAAAAAACTTCCCCGATGAAAAATGAAACCGAAATCTAATGTTGAAAATTAAAATTAAACTAAATAAATAAAATAGTCAGCTACTCACATGCATCTAATAGTGAACATGTTAAGACACCTTTAACCCTGACCTGTAAAACCTGACATATGAAATTACTGCATAAATAAATAAATGTTTTTAAAAAGGTTTATTGAAACTTTAGACAAAATCTAATGAAAAATAAAATGCATGTGTGTTTGATGAGTATCATATTTGAGACATCAGGCTTTTATAGCTTATAAAACATGTAAAACATGCAAAACATGTCATTTGATGCAGATTATGATATTTATATAACCAGAAAAGTAGGATGAAATCTTAGCTTGTCATGTAAATCAATGAGATCTTTATAACAGTATACCAGACTACTTACAGAATATTTTTTTCCATTTCAGCAAAAAGACACGTACCAAAACCTGACTTTTTTTTTTACAAAGGCCTTGTACTTGCTGAAAAAGTATAACATATTAATCAGATGAGAGAAAGAATGCAGTAGATTGTGTATAACAGGTTTTTCAACAAAGTTTTGATCATGTTGCTCATTAAAAGGCCTTGGAAATAGGCTTTATAGGGTTAAACGTACTTTATATTCATATTTATGTCTTAAACCAGCATGGTATTTTGTTCACCATTAAGTTCTTCATCTAACATGAAGCTCTTGGAAATGCACATTTAGCTGAAAAGACGCTGTCAACTAACACTAACACAACTGTCCAAATAGCAAAGCACAACATTCTTATTCAAAACAACAGAATAAGAAAATTAGTGTTGCAGACGTTCTGCTCTGTCACATCTACTACTAAACACTCCAATTCTGACAAATGAGCCTTCAAGTTAATTTCTGAAATCAGATCATTATCCTCGCTGTGCATTGGGGATCAAATGCTTATGGGATGATTGTCAATTAAAGAAGATAAAAGTCACATTTATGTTATTGTGGCAGGTGCACCACAAAGGTGCTATTGAAAGGAAAGGACGCATTTGCGAATATCACAAATAATAGAAGCTTGAGTCTCAACATCCCCAGACACCCTCTCCAGATAACAGTCTGTCCGTTTGATTTCTGAGCCTTTGAATCTTTGCTATGGACTTTCTCTTTTGCTCTCAAAGCACCATGCTTTAGGCTTCTCAATGAGATGCTTCGAGCTACATAACCACACAATTATTAGCGCCAGCGCTGCATGAAACATCAGAATCATGTCAGCCACCTCTACACTTCTGAAAATGAAGTTTACTAAAGCCAATCAAGCACAGAAACTTGATGACTCATGAAAAAAAAATTCTGAATCCTAACATTCAGAGAGTGTCTTGGTCAAGATTAAGAAGGACTAACAGATTTAATTTGTTTCCAAAATGGGCTCTGTTTAATCCCAAACAAGCCCTGAGTGAAACTATGGGAAGGTATTGACATTTTTTTCTCTTTTTGCTTCTTTCTTGGTGTCATATTTATGTCTGACAGTGTAAATGCTGAAAAGAAGGTACTTTAATTACTAGGATTTGGAATGAAAGTTTGAGGTTAGCATTCAAGCAAACTTACTGTATGTGAAGTTGTGTGTGTGTGTGTGTGTGTGTGTGTGTGTGTGTGTGTGTGTGTGTGTGGGTGGGTGTGGGTGCTTAACAAAGTTGAAATTTTGTCTTAAATGACCATAACAGCATGTAATTAATAATTATACAAAACCATTTGTAAACTGTGAATTAGGTTAAAAACAAGAACACAGAACAGTGTTGTTAGTCTTAAAATGTTAAATTACATTGGCGCCGATAGCTTTGTGAGCAGCATGCTGACATGTAGCATTGTTGCGCTTCAGGTGTCCCGAGTTTGAGTCCCAGCTCACGGACCTTTCCTGAACCCATCCCCCCCTCTCTCACTTCACTTCCTGTCCACTCACTGTCCTATCAAAATAAAGGCATAAAACGGCAAAAATAAAATCTTAAGAAAAAAAGTTGCATTACAACGCTGCTGATGAGAACCGATCTTTGAAAACTTGCGATCTGATCTAGATTGTGATGACAATCCGACATGTGCTTCAGCTGAATAAATTGGAAACAGATTTCAGTGATCTCTGACAATCTGCATAATGAACTGCAAGTGTTCTTCAGTCTTTGAGAGGAGTCCGTTGTAAATTTTGTATGAAATTTTGCATACATAACTAACTTCTAGTGGAGAAACAAATGAGGGGGTGAGAGGTTAACATTTCCAAAAAATAAAAATAAATAAATAAATAAGGGCCACCCTCATGTATACAGTATATTATCTGTCTATAGAAATCAGAGAAATAAAACAAACATAGATATACTGCATATAATTTGCGCATACTTTTACTATATTATAGTAGATATTTTCCTATTGCTAGTGAAGGGTTTGAGACTGTGGCTTCATCAGCCAGTCAACGTTCTCACGATGTCATTTTCCAAAGTGATTAGTCACATGGCATTTACAGCTCACATTATTGGCTCACCAACTGTGTCCAGAATTGAGGGCTCATGAGCAAAGATGGCAGAATTCAAATCATGTACTTCCAGTGCGACCTGTATGCGTCAGCCGAGCAGCTGCCATTGAGATGAATGGGAATGTTAATGGCAAGATCTCTCCAGGTATTATCTAGACCTCCTTGGCTCAAAGAAACAGAGCAAAGTTTTGATAGAGCCACAGTGTTTACACTCTTCAGGGAAATCAACCTACGAATAACTGTCTCTGAATATTAAACTGGAAGAGGAGGTAAGATTTTAAAATGTAAAGAAAATTGATTATTGTTAGTGACATCTGTTCATGCACTGCTAAGTTTCCTTTGAGGACTGACTGAGTAATTAGCATTTGCATTTGGATTAAAAAATCATCAATAAGTTCTCATCATAAGAGCTAATCCATAAATGTTTAGAAGAGTAATTATTATAACCATCTCTGCATCTTTGTCTCTGTTCCATCAGCTCCCAGGCTGTTTGGGAGGCTTGTTGCAATCACTGTCTCCCAGGTAATGATCATTTGCTTTTGGAGCTGTTACTGTGGCACCATAATTTCCAGTAATTGCCTTTGGTGGATCTTGCTAAGGGCAAATGCATAAATGCTACCGTGCAAAGCTAGAGCGCATTTACATCAGCTCTAATGCGCACTGGGTAGACTTACAGAGGAAGATTTTTTGCTCAGAGGTTGCTCCTTCACAGCTCAAGTCACTTAATAAGGATCGCTACTTTGTTAAATGAATATATACTTTGTCTCAGAGGTAAGATAAAAACAAATGAGCCATTTGTTGTCGTATAAATGTGTAAAGCTACAATGAATACGGAAAGCAGCTCAGTTCATTTGCACTATGCGTCAGTTCCTATTAAGATCTCTGACATTTGACTGCAGACTTTTTATCTCAGCAAATCTGAGCACAATTTAAGACATTGTTGACATCTTTCTGAAACCACAGTGGAGACTAATGTGAGTGGAAAACAGGAGTCACTTTCCACAAATTGATTGTTCCAGTTTATTAAAGCAAAAAAGGTACAAATCTAATGTCGTTTGGAAAGACTAAAATATGTTAGATAAAACTACAAAAAATTGGTTATTTTGAACCCATCCTCCCAACCCTCCTTCAAATGGTATTCATTCATTCATTATTTTATTTATTTAGTTATTTATTTATTTATAAATCTTAACTGTATCCAACAACTGAAACCATACAACGGTGTGAACATTTTGATATAATCTGATAAATCATTATGCTATTCATTCTAATACAAAAATATTTTTAATGAAATTGTGACTACTAATTAACCTCATTTTGGTCATTATTACATGATGAGAAATATATAATCTCATTTAATTTTCTAAATGTTACAAATATAGTGCTTACTGCATCAAATGTTTAACTGTTTTTATATTAACATTTAATATTTATATTTACAGTTTAATATTTAGACAATTCCTTTAGATTAATAACTAGCTAGCCCTAATATAAGCTAAATCTGCAACCCTGTTACTTGCAAAAAAAAAAAGACAAACACAGACTAGAGGGAGCAAAATGCAAACAACATTTAGTCTTTTTCCACACTAATTATGATTGCACAATACTATGTTATGGCCTCGAAACATTGTGCATGATTTGTAAACTAATACATTTTGATGTTTGCACATGCACAACTCCATATGTATTGCTTTTCAGACATAATAAACTTGCTTGGCAGCGCACCTGATACAGCATTGCACTTGTGATGCGGAGCCCTCAAGTTACGAGGCCCGTGAAACACAAGTCACGACACTTTCCAAAAAAGTTCAGCGCTTTGTAGAAGGGGGCTATAATGGTATGGTAGGTTTAGCAAATGCATTTTTACCTCACGTTTGCTTTTGTTTAGGTTTAAATCCCTGTAAATAATCCCAAAAGGGCATTGGCTATCTAAACAGACAAAAAAATAATAATAATTCATGACTTAGACTGTTGAAAGAGAAAAGCCTGTTAAAATTCATAAGAAAATCTGACAAGGCCAGGGTCAGATCTAACAGGGCTGTTAATGCAAAAAATGCCCCTGCATTTTTATACAATGTGTCAATTTCTGCATTACGTTTAGATCAGTTCACGTTGCATTAAAGATTTCTGTGCCACCTTAACATTGTAAAGAAAGCGACCCCCTTTTTTGATGTTCATTTCATTGATGTTCATCACCAGTTTGTTTTTTTGTTTGTTTTTTTGGTAACAGACAATAGTATTCTGATTTATTTAATTAATTGATTAAATTTCAGCATCTGATGTAAAAACTATAACACTTTATTTCAATAGTCCACTTTAGACATTCTACTGACTATAAGTAACAGCTCCCATTAATTTACAACTATTTTTTTAAATTTTACAGTAAATGAGTGGTATTGCAATTTATTTGTATTGTTTAATATCTGTATTAATCATAATAAAAATATTCATATTTTATAGTCATATTGAATGGGTCAAAAACAGTGGGCTATGAAAGCTCACACTGAAAGAGATTTTTTTTTTTAAATTCTGTTCATTTTATGGTTACTGAAAGATGTTTGAGTTGGTTCTTGGAAAGAGTAAACCCAAGTGAGAACACCCAGTTTTTCCCAAATGTCAATTTTTTACTTTTTAAAATTATATTTTATTTTCTGTGCAGATGAAAATTATTTCCAAATATATCTGTCAAAGTCATTTGGTAAAAAGTCCTGTATCCATATTGCAGAAAATCTAAATATCGTAAGCTACCTTTGGATGATACTATAAGATCTCTAATTTAAATTTAAATTAGCTAGATAGCGGAGTTATTGTTAGTTTTTTTTCATGCAATTCTCTTATATATATTGTATGTATAATTTGTTTGATGTCATAAAGCTATGCATTCTCTGTGTGAATATTTATTCGGTAACGAATTGATTTGATTTATGTGCTGTTTAATATTTGATAATCGCATTAGCTTACATGTGTGTAAGAAATGCTCATATCTCTTGTTTCCGCTTCTTCTTCACTTGTTTTTGGATCCAGAGATTCTGTACTATTTCACAAGATGAGAAATAGCGCTTCCTACTAGGGCTGCACGATATTCGAAAAAACTCACATTGCGATATTTTTTTTTCTGCGATATATATTGCGATATGAAAAAAAAAATCAGATGACTTCAATAGCTCTATTTGGAAAAAAAAAAAATCAATGATTGGTGTGATTTTGTAGGCGAGTAAATCAGCATAGGAAATAAACAAATTACAAGCATAGATAAATAACAGAACAAAGATACAAATGAAATAAGCATATTTTCAGTTAGTATAGACATGTCAATCTATTTTTAGTATGCTTATCATTAAATAAATATATTTTAAATACAATTAAGTATATTGATTTTTCACAAGGGCCATGGTGTTGCGTTTTGGAATTTGAACTGTTGTTGTAAGAAACAGAACGGTGTAAACCTTTTAATATGTTCTAATGTGTGTATATGTTCTTCTTTTGTGATCCACAGAAAATAACATTGCTTTGTCAGCGTGACTTTTCCAACTCCACAGAACATTGCTCTGTATTTTTCTGAAACTTATTGTGCATTTGCTATACTTAACAATTGCTCACCATGCTTATTTTGCCAGATATTTCGCCTAATGAATGCAATCATTCAACCCCACGCGGATGGTGCGGGGCGATTGTGCAACAGAGTCCACTCCAGCAAAACAGAAGCATTACAAACATCAGCATGTGTCTTCCAATTATTATCAGCACGGCTGAGCTTGGATAAGGCAAGATTCTCTCTGAAGAAAATAACACTCTCTGCGCTGCTGGAGGTGGAAGTGAGGAAACATAGGCAGCAGCATGTTTATGATTTGTATGTAGATTTCTACTCTTAGAGGGGGCAGTTGTTTGAACGTCAGTAGATATAATCTTGAACTGACTCCCTGTGCAACATCAGAATCACATCCGCAGCCAATAGCCTGTGGATATGCATCATATAACCGCAGATGAAAGCTTGATTCAATTTCTTCCCAGATAATTTTGGTATACTGGTCCCAGAAGTATTTGGACACTTAAGATATTTATTATTCAGAAAGATAGCACAAGCACGCTTGTTAAGAGTACGAAATTTCACAAAGAGAAAGAGTTTGTAAGGTTTTTTACATATGGAACACAACAGAACACAAACAGTTTGTTTTTTTTAATATTGAAGATTGAAAGTCCATGCAACGCAAGTCAGGGATGAAGAAACACATAATGGCAGCATAAATATAATCCATATGACATTGGTTTCATCCAAGTTTTGGGTGAGAACAGACCAAAATGTAACTTCTTTTTCCCTATAAATCATGACATCAGCAGTGATTTCAAACTTGATTTCTCTACAAGTACACTGCCAGCGCTGTATCCCATAATGCAGTGCACAACCTTCCATTTTACTATGATGGATGAAGCAAAAGCACCAAACATATTTTGTCATTTACAGAATATCAAAAACACTGATGAATAATTCAAAATGCTTCTTGACATTTTGACAAAAAAACAAACAAGAAACAACACGCTGAAACAACTATTATCATTGTTTTATCATAAGTAACTTATTAAGTTTAGTTGTTTTGCCTTAGTCCTCTGCATTATCTGGTTTCAGCGGCTACTCAAGTAAGTACAGTTGCCTGGCTTCTGCTGCTTTGTTTAGAATTGTTAATTATATATATAAAATTGCAGTTTTTTCCTTAAAGACTGTCAGAATGGATTCAGAACGATGATCAAAACATAGATTGTGTAGATTGAGTCCATCAACACCCCCAAAGATTGCACAGTCATATACCTCTCCGTGGTTTCAACATTTCATTTGGTAATGTTTGACAGTTTTGATTTACATCCTGTTGAATGTTTGATGATCACATTTGCTTGCATGTAAGAAATGCTTCTGTCACTTGTTTCTGCTTCTTCTTCACTTGTTTTTGGATCCAGAGATTCTGTACTATTTCACAAGATGAGAAATAGCGCTTCCTACTAGGGCTGCACGATATTCGAAAAAACTCACATTGCGATATTTTTTTTTCTGCGATATATATTGCGATATGAAAAAAAAAATCAGAT
>NW_015537950.1:166432-211457 GCF_001515605.1 Sinocyclocheilus anshuiensis
CGCGACAAAATACAATAGAACCCATTATAATCAGTGATGCTGTCTGTCTACACCGGATGCGGAGCGACAAGACAAATCCCAGACAGTAAACTGATGCCCCATTCTCTTTATGACGTACTGACACAAAGTTCAAATGATATGCAACGGTCGCTTTGTCGCGTCCAGTGTAGACAGACTTTGGGGCCGTTCACATGTCGCGCCTAAAAAAACCCTTGGGAAAACGCCAGTCGCGCCGCTTTCTCCTTCTTTCCAAAGCGCTCGGGAGCTTGTGCTTTCGTTGCATCTGCCGTTGCTAAGCAACCGTGACCTGCTCTCTCCACGACGACGCGGAAGTTTCAACAAAGGATAAATGGATTTCCAGCACTGAAAATCGCATCGCCTGCAGTAGCTCTGCTACTAAATGTATTTAAAATGGATATCTCTGTACAGCTGTCGCGTCCGGTGTAGACACCGTGTCTGTGTGTGAGCAAAGAAAACAATCAGTATAAATATAACGATCAGTAGCCTATACTAAACATCGCACATCCTGCCATGTGACTATCGCGGGTGCGTGATCGCGATATCGATGCTGAAACGATATATCGTGCAGCCCTACTTCCTACCATATAACAGTACAAACATGGATTGCTGGAAAATTCCATCAGTGGCAGGGAAAATGTCATTATAAAAACTGCTCTTACAGGGATAAAATCGCTTGCAGGGGGCAAATATTGGCCATTTAATCCCACTGGTCACAATAGTGACCGCTAATAAGGTTTACATTTAGAAAGCTCTAAAAATCTTACTGACTGATGTTTTAGTGAATTTCCTGCAAATTTGGAAAAAATAAAGGGTCTCAATATGTGCAGTGTCACATGATTAGTGCAAATAGTCACATGACCAGAGCATTTTATTTCCTGTTTGCACCATGAGAAGATGATGACTGCATCAAAGCTCCAGAACAAAAGGCTCGTAAACTATGTTAACATAAAGATATGACAAAGTATTATATGAAGTTTTGTTGAGTGTGGTCATAGAATGAGTAAAGATATTGATGGTCACAATTGTGACCAGTGCAGTGAATTTAGGTATACATATAAATCCAATTGCAGTTGTTAGTGAAGGCTGCACTAAAATGTTACAATGAAAGTAACCATTTTGAAATATATTGATATTTTTTATTTTTTATCTCAGTATTCCTATCAGTGTTGTATAAGGGTTCCCTTTCAGTCGGTCACTCTCGACGTCACGTCAGATGTCCGACGAATTGGGATCTCGCTTAGAGAGACCAATCTACTTCGAGTGTAAACTAAACGAGCCAATGCACATTGGCATGCGATTATTGCATCCAGCTGCCGCTGATCCTTTTTTTCCGCCACTGCGGAATACTCGGCAAAAGAGCACATTTTTCTATCTCTGGGTCCCCAGAGGGGACGGGGGGTTGTGGACGATCCAGAGCCGTATCACACTCACCCTCCTCTCTCAACAGACAGCACGCCTCAACTGTGCAAGAAGTAACGTGCTCAGTCGGTGTTGAACTGCTTGAAAACGTTCAAGAGCAGGATGTCGGTCCCACTGAAACCGTTTCAGAGGCTCCTGGGGCATATGGCAGCTACGGCGGCAGTCACGCCGCCGGGGCTGCTCCATATGAGACCGCTGCAGCACTGGTTCCATGGCCGAGTCCCGAGGTGGGCGTGGCAACGCGGCACTTTCCGGGTCCAAGTTACACCGGCCTGCCAGGGAACGAGGGTTACCATACGTAACCGAGACGTTTTTTATGCATAATAGTAACCCTAGAATGTGATTAAACAGTTTAAAATAGCTGGGCTGAGATATTTCTGCAGTCATCAAAACTTCTATAATATGTTAATTCAGTATACACATTAACTCACCGGTCACAATTGTGACCGACCCTAAAACACAATTTTCACACACTTTTCTAAAAGAAATGTAAAAAAAGAATAATTATTGATTATTTCAAAGAGTTTCTAATGACACATCATCTGGATATTTTCATGTCTGGAAAAAATTTGGGATTAAACGGGTTAATGGAAAAGATAATTTCTAACCCTGGACAAAGTGCATACAAATTTCCTGAAAACTTCCTGATAAAACCTCCCCTCTGTTGCATCATTGGTTAATGTGCTCCCATAAACAACTGAGTTGAACTGAATTGTACTGAGCAGCTTGAAAATTCTGCTAATCATTTCATTTTGTGTTCCATTTAAGTAAACAGTGTTTGGAGCAGCATGAGGGTGACTGCGTACTGATGTACTGTATTTTCTGAGCTCAAAGTAATGCCTTTTAGGTCTGTTCCTTAAGTAACCTGTGCTCTGTTTGGATATCTACAGGTCTCTGAACCCTGCAATCTCCTGATCTTACCAAATCAAGCCTGGAGGTGCAGTAAAGATGAACACACTCAAGCAGAACTGTTCAGCCTGGGGCCCTCACTTAGTAAATCCTGTCTTTGTTCATGGACCTTTTATCTTCATTGGAATTTCTGAAAGGGAAAATGCAGTTGCAGTTGCAATGAATCACAATCATAGGACATTAACAGTAGTTAAATCATGATACTGTATAATTGAAAGTGTTTGCTGGCCTCATGGAGATGTATTTCTAGAGTTCCTAGGCAGAAACTCCATAACCGTTAAGATGCAGTCACAAAAAGGTCCACTGTCAGCAGCGATGTATGAAGCACAGCACACACAGAAGAAACTTTCAAACCAAGCAGCTCTCTGCTGGTCAGCGCATTGAATTCACATTCATCTTGAACATGAGCAAAATTGGTGTGTGGGACTTTTTTGCCCTCACGTGAAACTCCCCAGCAATATTAAATGTGACTGCACCTTTACACACAACACAGCTCAGGCTACATTTGGAATAACATACTTCAATAAATGTTTATTTTGAGTTAATTTACTTTGCGTGTGGCCTCCCCATTTATGTTACACTGCCCAGAACCTGGTAGTTTGTAACATTTGGGGGCTCGTCCTTGAGTAACTGGAAGGTATGTCCAGTATTTTTGATCGTTATTGATTGGGTAGATTACAAAGTTTTGGGGAGAGCCATGCAAATTTATATTACTTTGGGGAAGGGTAATGTTTTCTTAATTTGGAAGTAATTTTTTTTTCTGGTGTTGGAGAGGAGACATTAAGTAAGCAAATATAGATTTGCTGGAGCTCGCTGTGATTGTTTGACTCGGAGTAAGTATGGCATTGTGTTGCATTTGTTTGATCGAAAGAAATTAGGATTGTGCGGTTGTCCGTGTTAGGTATAGAGCGATTAATGCTGTTTGTTATTTTAGTTTTTTGTTTTAGTTTTTTTGTGTTTGGTGTGTCGGATACTGCTTGTGGTGGCAGTTGAGCTGCATGTGGGCGCACCGAAGAGGTTAGGGTTCAGTTTGTTTATTTAATTTTATGGGGTAGCTCTTAAAACTCTTTTTTTTTTAATTATCCTTTACGATTTGCAACCTCTGCCAATATCCCGTTAATCAAACACAAGCTCAGGAAGACATGGTGACTCGATTTTACATAATTAGTTCCTAGTTATTTTGGTCGAATTCGTACAAATTTATAATGGATAATTTGGAGGATTTTTTAGCTGCTCCTACGAAGAAAAAACTTGATGGTCTCACAAAAGATCAGTTGCGTAATGTGAGTGATTATTTTGGTATTGAATTGGCTTTACCTAAAACAGCTAAATTAAGACAACTTCGTAAAGCTGTTAAAGAAAAATTAGTGGAAAGGATGGTTTTGACTTTGGATGCGCAATCTGATGTGGAGGTAGTGGCACCAAAAGGAGCTTCAACTCCGCTTGTGGCAGAGGTAAGAAGTGATTTGGGAAATTGTAACTTAACGTTTGAGCAGCAAAAAGAATTGTTAGAAATTAGAAGTAAGGAATGTGCATTGGATCGTCAATTGGAATGGGAAAAGGAAAAAAGTAAAGGGCGAGAACGTGAGCGAGAGTTTGAAAAGTTTAGGGCTCAACACAAATTAGAAGAGTTGAAATTAGCGCAAGAAATGGAACGTCTTAGATTGATTGCTGAGGGGAAAATGCCAGGTGTTGGTTCTGAAAATGTACCAAATGATCAGCCAGGTTTAAATAGTCAGTTCTCCAATATTGCAAATATGGTCAAATTTGTACCGAAATGTAACGAAAGAGTGTGGAATGATGCGGAGCACACCTTCCTGTTGCAGTGTTTTAGTGGGCAAGGCACAAGAGGCTTATATTGCCCTATCAAATTCTCAAAGAAAGGTAGGCCTATACCACGTTGAAAAAGAAGCGGTGCTCTAGGCGTACGATCTGGTTCCGGAAGCCTATAGATGGCGCTTTAGAGGTTGGAGAAAAGGGGCAAACAAACCCACATAGAAGTCACGAGGGAATTAACGGGTCACTTCAATCGTTGGTCTGCTTCTGCGGGAGCGGACACTTTTGAGAGTTTGTGCGATCTAATGGTGTTGGAACAATTTAAGAACATAGTTCCTGATCGTGTAGCCACTTACGTAAATGAGCATAAAGTGAAGTCTGCAGCCGATGCAGCTGTTCTTGTGAATGAGTTCGTTTTAACTCACAGAGGCAATAATGATGGTAATTCGATCTGTTAATTCGGAAGTAGATCAGAATCGAAAAAAAGAACCGAGTTCCACGTGTAATTATTGCCTTGAAAAGGGACATTGGAAGAGGGAGTGTCCGGTACTACGAGGCGAGTATAATAAATCCATTCCCAAGTCTGTAGCTTTAGCCTCTGGGAAATTGTGTCATCATTCTGATACATCTGCCGACTCTCTTATTAGTAAATCTGCGACAATGGTGAAAAACGAACGATGTGAAACTCAGACTTCTGTTGCGTTAACGACGTCTGACTATGGTCCTTTCATCACGAGCGGTTTTGTTTCCTTGGTGAATGATTCTATTAAAGTGCCTGTTAAGATATTGCGGGACACAGGTTCATTGGAATCGTTTATATTAGAGTCTACATTACCTTTTTCCTCTGAATCAAGTGTGGGTAGTAGTGTCTTAATTCGAGGAATTGGATTACAGACTTTCTCTGCGCCCTTGCACAAAATCCAGCTGTATTCAGATCTTGTGCAAGGTGAGGTTGTGATGGCCTTGTGTCCTTCTTTGCCGGTGGAAGGAGTGGATGTCATCTTGGGTAATAATTTGGCTGTGGGACAAGTTTGGCATGATGTTCCACCACCTCCTGTTGTCAGGATGACCCCCTCACTTGCCATAAAGGATGATAAAAATGCTTCTGATTTTCCTAACGTGTTTTCAGCCACGTGACGCGTGCAAAGGCTCTTGCCTCGAAAGGTTCTGATGTTAATGAACTAATTTCGGCTCAACAACATGGCTCTAGTCTGGCAGATTGATTTGCCTACAGCACTTTGTGTATATGGGTGGAGGTTCAGTGCCCATCTTGGTGTTTTCCGATCATAATCGCCTTACGTTTCTGCGTTCCTTGCGTAATGATGCTGAAAATTCAGCTTTGGTCACAAGTATAAATTTTTCTCTAGAAAAATTGTCATTTGTATTCAAATAGAAAACAGTTCATTTAAATTGTAATAATATTTCACAGTATTACTGTCTTTTTTATCAAATCAATTCAGTCTTGATGAGCATAAGAGACTTCTTTCAAAAATATTTAAAAAATCTTACCAACCCCAAACTTTTCAGCAGTACTGTATTTACCGAATAAATTCCTAGATGTATCTAGGAAAATTGTTTGACCTTGCATCAACAAGTCTTGTAGCTGAACAATTTGTGAGAATATTGTTATCACAAAACACCTCAAAGGTTTCTCTGGTCACTATGCCATGCCTGACCTGTCTGACACACTCTCACTCCAGACGTAAAGCAGCCACTGTTCTGTTTTGTGATCTACAAATTACTTTAGCAACCTGATGGGAACACAGCTTCTGTATCATAATGTGGATTAGATGTTTATCGTAGCATATTAGGCTTTACTTCACATTAAAAATAAACTATACTGTATAAACTGTGCAGTTTAGTGATCATTATAATATGACAGACAACAGACAAACTCGAACAGACAAACTCTTAGTGAGTTGTCCCCAAAATCCCACAGTTGTTTTAAATCAGAAACATCTATGCAATGTACTGTATATGATCAGAAGCCCACACACTGCCTGTAGGAACAGATCGTATTTCATCCATAAACACCCAGAGACATCCGTTTGTGTGTTTGTCAGTGGACAGTGAGCTCTCCTCGTCTCCACACACCAGTGAACCGAAACTGTCATCTGGCTGTTGGAGATCAGTTTTCAGCCTTTTCTACTGTTGTATCTCCTTTTTTATATATACGATCTCTAACGCTATCAGTTTTTACTATGATTTCAAATTCTACACTGATATTTAGCTGGATATTGTGGTTTCAGTACACTTAAAAATGAATGATAGAAAATATACCTTTCTATATACAAATTTCGGTTTGCATGGGATTTCAGTCAGTGATTTTCAGTGAATACTGTAATTTCAGTCAACACAAAGTGTTCATTGGTCCATACTGAAGCGGTAGCTACGTACATCACATCATCTTGACACCGTCTAAAGAGCTTGTCCTTCAAATGGCTCAACACAAACAAGAGGAAGTCTTCTGAGAGAAACCACAGAAAGAAACCTGCCAATCACTCTTAAAAATAAAGGTCCTTTATTTAAATCAATAGTTCCATGTAGAGCCTTTAAGATCCATGGAATCTTTCCATTACACAAAAGGTTCTTGATAGTAGAAAAAGGTTCTTTAAACTTTTAAAATGTTCTTATACTAAGATAAACTTCCCCTAAAATGTTCTTTGAGGAACCCAAAATGGTTCTTCTATGGCATCATGGAGAAACCCCCTTCTGATTTTAAGAGTGTGGAACCTTTCCATTGCACAAAAGGGTCTTTATAGTGGAAAAAGGTTATTTAGGTTATTATAAAATGTTCTAGAAAAAAAAAAGGATCTTTTAAGAACTGACAACTGATTCTTTGGGGAACTAAAAATGGTTCTTCTATGGCATCACTGTGGAAAATCCCTTTTTTGAGCCTTTATTTTTAGAAGTTCAGTAGCAGAGAACAGAATAAAGAGTCACCAGTTTGTGTGAATGCAGTCAGAGCGGATTGCACAATGGACATTACTCAGAAATAATCATGTGAAGATACATCTGGAGTTCGCCAAAAAGCATAACAGTGACCCATTTAGGAAAAGATTTTGTGGTTAGATAAGACAAAGTGGTTTTCAACCAAAATGTAATGCAATGTGTGTGGTGAAAATCGAAAAGTGCCCACTACATCCAGTTTTTATCAACCGTGGACAGTGGTCAAGGCTAAATGAACCCATCTGAGAACGACAGAATCTTTTGCAGTTTGAACATTTTGATCACCCAGCAGCATCTAAAGGGGTGGTGTGTTCCAGTGGTTAACCCTCAAGGCTGAAGACTGGAAGGTCTCTGGATCGATGCCCCCAAGAAGGGAGCTATAAGTCAACAGCACTGTGCCCTTGAGCAGGGCACTCAGCCCCGGGTTACTCTAGAGGGCTCGTCCTTGTAATAAAGCTCATGGTGTCATACTGTGATGTCACATGACACTGCAGAAACAACAGCAGCTATAGTCGAGTGCCAATAAATTCTGTTACAGACGTATATTTAGATTGTATATTTACAGTAAAGACATCTATAATGTTACAAAAGTTTTTTTTATGCAGTTCTTCTGAACTTTCTGAAAAAAACAATGATCATGGTTTCCACAAAAAACAATATTAAGAACAAATAAATATTTCTTGTGCAGCAAATCAGCATATTAGAATGATTTCTGAAGATCATGTGACACTGAAGACTGGAGTAATGATGCTGAAAATTCAGCTTTGATCACAGGAATAAATTACATTTTAAAATACATTCACAGTTATTTTAAATGTTAATAATATTGCACAATATTACTGTTATTTTATCTGTTTATCAATTTTATCTGTTTTTAATGCATTTTTTAAATAAATGCAGCATTGGTGAAGATAGACTTTCAGGTAACACTTTGCAATAAGTTTGCATTAGTTGTATTTTCTAACATGAACAAACAATGAACAATACATTTATTACAGTATTTATTCATCTTTGTTAATGTTAGTTAATGAACATACAGTTCATTGTTAGTTCATGTTAATTCAGAGTGCATTAACTAATGTTAACAAGCAAATTAAGATTAATACATGCGGTAGAAGTATTGTTCATTTTAACTAAAGTAGTTAACTAATGTTAACTAATGTAAAGTGTTACCGACTTTCAAAACATCTCACCAAATATAATCTTTTGAACAAATATTTAAAAAATGTTGTAGTTTTTGTAAAGTCACACAACAGAACTACTTGAGTGAATACATCATCTAAAATATACATTTACATGTACGTTCAAATACATTTGAAGTAATCTTGATGCTGAAAAGCATTTTTAATTAACATAATAATATAACAATGTCCATTTTACTTATCAAACACCCACAAATGTATCCCAAAAACAATCAGCAATTTATTAGATTTTTTGGTAACACTTTAGTATAGGGACCAGTTCTCACTAGTTGCTTATTAGCATGCCTATTATTAACATATTGACTGTTTATTAGTACTAGTAGTTATAAAGCACATATTCTGCATGATCATATTATGCATCCCTAATCCTACCCAATACCTAAACTTAACAACTACCTTACTAACTAATAATAAGTAGCAAATTGGGAGTTTATTGAGGCAAACGTCATAGTTAATGGTTTGTTAATATCGCGAAGTGGACCTTAAAATAAAGTGTGACCAATTTTTTACAGTAATTAATTTTGGTAATTTTGGTAATAATTCAGTAATAGTTTCAGTGGGTTTCAAAACTAAATGATATAAAAGACACCAATATTTACATTTAAAATGATTAGTAATGCAGTAAAATTAGATTGCTTGAAATGCTATATTACTTGTAAACTCATACGAACACTCGCATGTTGCTTGTATTTCAAAGTAAGACTCTGTTGCAACGTTGCAAACTATATTTAGCAATGAATGGAGGACAGTACATTCCAGCAGAGCCAATCGAGCCAATTACTTTCAAATTAGTCTTCTGACGTTTGACAGGGGAGATTTGCTTTTCCTATAAGAGTCATGTATAATGTTATAGGAGATGGTGACGCACGTCAGCCTGTCATTGTTTGTGTCACAACGTCCAGGCTAGATGCCAAAATGTCCATCCGACTGAAGGAACATGTCATGTGCAAGTCATCGCATGCAGCAAAAAAAATGAACGAGACAAGCTATAACATTTATCTACGGAATTAAGCACAACCTAATTGCTTTGCGATGCCTTGGATGCTTGTTATAAGTAACGTCCCACACCAAAATAATTTTTTAAAGTTCTGAATCAGAGACAAGTATTATTTCACATGCTCACTCTTTATAATAACACTGGAGTAAAGATGCTGAAAATTCAGCTTTGCATCACAGAAATAAATTACATTTTAGAATATATTCAAATAGAAAATAGTTATTTTAAATCATAATAATATTTCACAATATTGCTGCTGTTCACAGTATTTTTTTGATCAAATCTATTTCATATGTAAGATCTTACATGTTGGTCTATTTTAGCTTTGCACATAAAACAAATGAAGCAGATAAATGGCATCAGGGAAACTAAACTATGAATTAATTGTAATAATATTTCAGTTTTTACTGCATTTTTATCAAATGTATGCAATATTCAATGCACGCTCATACATTCTGAACTATTTTTACTTTGCACATAAAACAAACAAAGCAGATAAACTGAATCAGGGAAACTCTGGAAGGTTGCATTCCGAAATTTGTCCCAGTGGAAAAGCCTCTGATTTCAGTAAAACAAGCATGAGGTAACACATCCCCTGCTGCTGTGACACTCCAGGTTGGTCTTACCTTCCAGGGAGAGGCTGGATTTCCTCAGCTGCACTCATGGAGGCCAAATGTGTTCCAGGGCAAAAGCAGCAGCGGCCAAACTCCAGCAGGAGAGGCGAGATGTGTCCGTCCTCAGACTGAGGCAGAAAGAGCACTGGAGCTCGGAGAGACCCGGCGCGGAGCAAGCCAGCGTCTGACACACATACAGACACACACTGATGGAGAAATGTGCGTTCACACTCACACACGCATCCACACAGGAGTAAGGACAGTTCGGACAGACAGTTGCAGAGGTGTGGTGTGCATTGGGCTGGACTCACTCATTCAGCCTGCACACACACAATTGTTTTTCCCGTGCGGTGTGGAGAGTGGCTCAGTCCAGAACGCTGCCAGTCCAAGCATGGCAAGAGACACACTGAGGCTTGTTGTCTACCTAACAGCACACTCTCGCTCTCTATTCTCCCTCCCCCTCTGTATCTGTCATTTCTAGCTATATCATACACATCTCTCCATCTCCTATTTTCTGTCGTTCTGCTTTTATATGTCTCTCCCTTTCCTCCTGTTTCTCCGATTCACTCTCTTTTAGTTGGGTTGACAGATACTTTCCCTGTACTTGTCACAATTTTCCTTTTTCTTGCTTTACCTTTGTTTTCACGAATTACGTCTAAAGCATAAATACTGAATACCATGTTAATCATAAGTATGAGATACAAAATTTGGAACACTCCATATATAAAATTAAGTAAATTATGTAAATGATTTTGAAGTACAAAACGAAGTCCATTACATTTCTTTCTTTCTTTCTTTCTTTAAAAGTCTCTTATGCTCACCAAGGCTGCAATTATTTTAAAAACAATAATATTGTGAAATATTACAATTTTTTTTTTAAATTAGTGTTTTCTGTTTGAATTTATTTTGCTGTATTTTCTGTGGGGGGGGAACATATAATACATTTTTAACCATTTCAATAATCAATAAATATATATATTTAATTAACTTAATTGGCATTTTAACATTATTTTCATTACAACTATGCACATTTAACCCCAAAATTCTCATTAATGACATTTATTCTGTTTGGGCAGAATGATTTTTGCAATTAAAATTACCCTAAATTAAGCAAATACTAACATTATCGCATACTCATACAATTTTACACTTTTTCATAATTTCAGTATTGTTTTATTTACATTAAATTAATTCCAATGAGAATTGTTGCATTACTGCATGCTACCATTTATATCTTTACTTTTATTTATTGTTTGCAATATTATATTCTTGACAGTTTTTGTGAGATCCAGCCACCTCACTGGGATGTACAGTAATAAAATAAGCACGATGCCCTGGCTTCAAGTTCAGTGATGCATCCCAGAAATTCTCTTAGGTATTGATCAAAATGTTTAAATATTGTATAATGCTATGAATCTTAACAGCACATGCATTAAAACTCGCAAAGCTGAACAGAACCAGACATGTTTCACAGTGACATGCTCTATTTTTAACCCTCACTGATGCTGTGTTCAGTATTCATTTCAGTAAGAATGATGCATGAAATACGACAGCTGACTCTTCTTTTTTTTTTTTTACTATCCATTTTTCTACATCAAACCAATGTCGGATCTGAGCTGTCCAATTTATGCTACAGCAGTGGGATGTGAACGCATTCACAACAAGCACAAGGTTTTGTCCTTTTAAATACAGCTAGAGAATGCCTGTATGTTTGTGCATGGCCAATAAGTTCCTTTAAAGAGGTTTATGTGCAGAATTTTTGTGCAAAGATGCACAACAAGTACAGCGACTGAACAGGTTAAATCTGCATTGTGGTTTCTAACGGACAGTTGAGATGTTTGCAGATGCTGGTCACAGATGGTGTGTTGTTTCAGTAGTTTTCTCCAGCTGTGCTTATCACCTAATTCTCTGTGCTGCAGGTTCATGACACGGTGTTCACTATGAGAGACATTGTGAGTTTGCTCAAGGGCAGTATGTTTCAATGATCTGTGAACAGATCACAATATTCAACTTATTTCATGGCATTTTTAATAGACTCATATTGTTACTTTTACATACTTTTGTAAAATTATTCGACTGGGTACCCACATATATGTGCTTGATCAATTTCCATATGTGGCTAAGTTTGACAGGCATGGAAACTGATGAGGGTTGTTTGTCTTAAATGTTTTGTCTCCATCTAGTGTTTCAGGCATTAAACTACATCATGGCAAAGTAAGTTTTTACATTACCTTGCGCCTGCATAAAGAGCCCACTGGTGTTGTTCTGTGAACATTGTGAAGATTGTTGCAACAGAGATGAATTTAAAAATATTTCTGAGCAGCTGCACATGATGTTTCTGTGATGTATAATCATCTTGGAATCCTTGTTTTGAGGCAAAAACATCAATACAAAGACAATAATAGCAAAACAAGAGTGAAGAATAATATCCCAGATCTTATTATGATCTACACACTATTATGACTGCAGAATATACCCAGCGGTCCTCGTCTTCCAGATGGTCCTCCATTGTTGTGTGCTTGTCTCGTGATCCAAACCTGCTGATCTCCAAATCACTGAAGCGGTTTTAGACAGACAGTGCTGGAGACTCAACAGCTCATGCTGGTCTGATGAATTTGGTTGGGGACGTCTGCAGAAAAACATGCTGCGGTAAAAAGACATGATATTTATGTAAAAATAAAAATGCATTTTTGCAAATGACATGAGAGATATATTAAATGAACCACTGGCTAACATAAAGAGTACAAAGTAGCTTTTAAATGCATAATTTGTCTCACAATTTGACAACTTTTTTTCATATCATGTAAATAAATAAATGCATTTTTATTTTAAATGAATTTTAAGTAAATATTTTTTAAACATTTTCCAAGCTCGAACATTCACGCTTATACCCAGATACTGTTTAAAAAAAATATCAAACAAATATTTTTCTTAAATTTTTGTGTAAAATAATGTGTGCAAGTTTAATAACAACTGCAAACCAATACGTGGTCCCAAACTACATTGGTCCCTTACTGACAGAGCTGGGAAGTAACTGATTACATGTAATCTGGATTATGTAATCAGATTCCAAAAACCATGTACTCGTAATTAGAGTATATTACATTTTCTATATTTTTACACAATGGCAGTAAATCATAATTAATTGCTTCTCCCTGATTCTCTTAAATTGCCCTTTCTAAAAATCCTACTGTGTGTGTCATATAGCTTTGACTATATTCACAATATACCAATAACGATCCTGTAGGCCTATGTAAACGCATCTGAATGTGGGTGAGAAAAGCACCTCTCAAGCAATTAGACCAAGTATGAAACAAATAATTATGCAAGTTACTAAACACTGGTGATGTAGCTTTATCTATGTCTTCATCATATCCAGTGACCTTCAAAAACGTGGTTCTTACATTAAAGGGGTCATATGATGCTGCTAAAAAGAACATTATTTTGTGTATTTGGTGTAATGAAAATGTATTTATGCGGTTTAAAGTAAAAAAAAAACACATTATTTTCCACATACTGTACATTATTGTTTCTCCTCTATGCCCCGCCTTTCTGAAACACGTCGATTTTTACAAAGCTCATCGGTCTGAAAAGCGAGGTGTGCTCTGATTGGCCAGCTATCCAGTGCATTGTGATTGGCCGAATACCTCAAGCGTGTGACGGAAATGTTACGCCCCTCACCATACTGTTGTATTTCCTCAGCAACCAGCACGGATCAGCTCTAGGCATGATGAAGCGGATATCGTCCTCTTTTGGAAGACCAAACAAAGTAGTTTCGCTTTCACAACGAAGCACACAGCGTCTTCACGACATGGCAGCAACAATACTACAGCGAGAATAAAAGTTACGCCTTCTTTCTTTGCGTGAACATTTGGGCGGCGTTATGCAAATCTTCCCACACAGTGATGTAGACGTGTGGGGGCGTGTTAGAACGAGCCGTTTTAGGTAGGCGTGGCTGACTCTGAACTTTTATAAAGAATATCTCTTTGGATTTGAGACTTTAGTCTTTGCAACTTTACAGATCTTCTTCATGCACCAAGAGCTTGTACCACTCCAAAGAGAAAGGAAAACTTGAAATCGCATCATATGACCCCTTTAAGACCAGTTTAGGAAACCCTGATCTAATGTAATGTTTAATGCATTTTAGGATGTTGATGTCAAAAAATGGAATGCATTTTCTTTTTGCCTTTTTATATCAATATGGTAAGTTTAATGGTACAAAGTTAGATAAAAAGTAGGCGAATCTAAAAAGTAGTCAGAATACATTACCTAAAATGAGTAACTACAGTTTTCTTGTACTGTAATTCGCAGGTATTTTTTAAGTATTTTGTAAACACCTCGTGATGCGCCGCTGCAAACTAAACGCCTCAAACTGTTGAACGAGCTTGTTTGCTTTGCGCAGTTTGTGTAAGGGGCGTTTATTTCACTCACTGGATTCTTGGAGCCAGTGAGTGCAAAAGCATGATACCACAAGGTCAACACCGTCTGAAAAGTCCCTCTCATTACGTTTGCTAAGTAATCAGTCTGTGGAGCAGTCATGGGGTCTGACGCGCAGAACGAGAGACTCCGCGAGCTCTTCCACGCCTGTGATGTGGATCACTCCGGACGCATCGAGAAATGGGAGTTCGTCAGAATATGCTCCGAGCTGCGCGTGCGACCCACCGAGACGGACGCGCTCTTCGCCAGACTTGACACCGACAAAGACGGCACGATCAATCTGGAGGAGTTCATGGACGGCTTTCAGGAGTCACACTTGTTGAAGGACGAGGAGATGAGCAGCGAACACACCGGGGAAAGTTTCTCTGCCGCCTGGGAGGATTTTAAATCCCGCCTGGGAGATCAGCTCAAATTCATCCCCAGGTAAAACCCCTGGCTGTCTTTGCAGTAGCTGTCAACTTAAACCCTGAAGGAACGCGTGAAGAAATTTGTACAGTGTTCCCATTAATATTTCATTTAAATGTAGGCCTATCTTTAACGTTCCTAATGGGAATTCTTTAATAGGATTCCAACATAACACAAAACTAGTTTTTTTTAATGATTGCATAGGCTATGACTTTTCATAATATTCCTGACTGTTATCCCATTGGGGCATTTAAGTTTAAAGGACCTTTTTAGGGGTTTAAAACTCACTAATTGCAGTTTTTATAGAGGCGGTCATTCTTAGTAATGACGTTTATCTATCTTACAGAAGGAATGAATAAGACATTTTTGCGGGATTCCCACTGGAACTTCTATTGTAATTTGGAATCAATCTTAAAATGTCGTGATGGAAAATTTCTTAAAGAAAGTTCTTAAGGTTTTATAGGAAATTTTCTTCTAACATGGCACAAAAACTTGGGAAACACACACACACACAATTGTAATATTTATAATTGTTAGTAATACAATCGCATCCAAAATAAAAGTTTTTATTTACATAATATACGTGTGTGTAGGCTACTGTGTATATTTATTATGGATATATAAATACATACACATACAGTATATATTTTGAAAATATTTACATGTCTATATTTATATTCATATAATTTATATTATATATAAATATATTTAATATATAAGCATAACATATTTTTCTTAAATATATACATGCATGGTTGTGCATTTAGATATACATAATAAATATACACAGTGCACACATTAATTAATTAATCGCGATTAATCATTTGACAGCACTAATATATATATATATATATATATATATATATATATATATATATATTCGTTCCTAATGGGAATTCTTTAATAGGATTCCAATATAACACAAGTTTTGTTTTTTGTTTTTTTACGATTACATATTACATATATATATATTTTTTTTATGATGACATATTTTCATAATATTCCTGACTATTATCCCATTAGGACATTTAAGTTTAAAGGACATTTTTAGGATTTAACCTAATTGCCTTGGGCTGTTATTATGAAAGCAGTAATTCTTATTAATGATGTTTATTATCTAACAAAAGGAATGAATAAGACATTTTTGTGGGATTCCCATTGGAATTTCTATTGCAATTTGGAATCAATCTTAAAATATCATAATGGAGAATTCCTTAAAGGAAGTTCTTACGTTTTTATAGGAAATTTTCATATAAAGACACAAACACACACACACACACAAATATTTTAACACACAAAGCGTCTCAGGTTACTTATGTAACCATGGTTCCCTGAGTAGGGAACGAGACACTGCGTCCTCTAGGGGTCGCTTGAAAGGGAATCCTAATTACATATAGGGTATTCATAAAATTCCATTTGACTATGATTTTGAGTTGGACAAAATATCTTTATCTAAGCTTGAATGTGTTGAAAAATGTTATTCATTAGCAATAAAATTATACACACACGCGCATTCACATACATACATGTAGTAAAATACTGTTTGTTAGTAATACAATTACACTATATATATATATATATATAAACAATTATTTATATTGATATATTTGTTTTTAAATATTATTAATATATTATTATTGTTGTTGTTGTTGTTGCTATTAAGAACATTTTCCATTACAAAGAACCTTCTGTGTAATAATAATAAAAAAATATATATATCTTTTTTTGTATTGTTTATTTTAAAAGTGTGTGATCAGGGAAGAATCTGTTCTGTGTTTGACAAATATTCTTTGGGTAGACTGAACTAAACTTATTGAACATATCTGCATATTGTAGGTTGAAAGGTCAGTATAGCTAAAAAGTCAAAATAAAAGAGTATCACATTTCAAAACGAAAGATTGCAGTATACAGTTACAGTATACCATATTGCAAAACGAAATATATCTGACCTAGTTTTGTTTATCAGCCTGTGCAAATATCCCATCAGGTACACTACCACCCATTTACCATAATCTACAGGTATCCAGAAACACGGTTTCAGAGATGCGTTAAATTGTTTCCCGAAATGCAAATAAATTGTCGAAAGAATCTTTGTTTTATTCAAATTTTCTTTTTTGAGAAGTTTTATTTGTTTCATATATATTGATGAGTGTTGATCTTCTTGATGATCATGTAATCATGAAATCTTCCGAAGGGTTTTAATTTCACAACTTTTAATAGTTTAGGTCATGAGATGTTTAGCTTTTGTTTGGTTGATAACGGTCCTCATTCAAATGAAGTTTGATGTATCTCACGACAGATCGGTGGAGTTGATTCTAGCCAGAGGCTTGACATGAGACACATCACCGTTGTGTGTCGACAGAACATTGATTAGTCGTGGGTTATCAATACCTCTCTTATTTCACTCATCTGCCATAGCATTTGATGACACAAGTGCTACTTCATAAAAGAGAACAGCAAAGTCATGAGGCTCAAACACATGCAGTTATTCACAACCTGGCACCATCTTTTTCAGGTCATGTAGGTGATTGAATAATGTCTGAAAAACACATGATTGTCCTTAAGCGGAACTCTGTTTTATTTAACTGTGTTTCTGTTCTAATCAGCATTCATTGATGTGTTTCAATGGCTTGGTGTTGTTTTTATGTGTGTAGGATTGACCAGATATCAACTCTATACCAGAACATCAGTTTGACGGAGCCCAGAATCGTCCCTCAGTATGAAAGAGTTCTTCTCAGTTTCATCAAAGAGATCCGAATACTGAACACAGAAATGGAACATCTGGCACTTGCTGTAAAGAGGTAAACAAACTCATGTATATACATACATAGATACTCGTGTGGCCACCAAGTTTTCTTCACTGTACTTTCCATACAGGAGTTTACTGGGTGGAGTTCAAATCTTCAGAGCTTCTTCAGAAATTCCTTGCAGAATCGTTGTATAATAACCTTTTTTTTTTGGTTCTTGAGTTGCTATATGGTAGTAACTGATTGTTGAATGTGGATTATGTAATCAGATTCCACAAATTAAATAATTGTAATCAGATTACATTACTACATTACATTCAAATACTCATAATCAGACTACAGTTACTTTTTTATTGATTGCATGATTACAAAATATTCACAAAAAAATGGCAGCAAATTAATAATTTATTGATCCTTCCTAATTCTTATTTTTATCTTATTAAATTTTCTTTTCTAAAAATCGCTTTGTTTCAGTTTTGTGGAATTGCACAGAGAGACTGGCCACTAGTCAGATGGCTATAATTAAGCTATTATTAAGCAGCATTAACAAATTAAATATTTAATATTTTAGTGCTTTATTTTGATTGGTTTTATTTTAAATGTATTATTATTTTTTTATGTATTTTTTTTATTTCATTAATTAGCGTTTCATCAAGTTTGAGAAACCCTGATGCAATATGATGTTTAATGCACTTGTTGTTAACAAAGAATGAAATAAATTCTCTTTTTCTTCATATTTTATATGAATATGGTGCAAGATTGTCCAATTCAATTCAATGTGAAAACATGTTAGATCAAAAGTAATATAAAGTAATCAAAAAATAGATTTTTGCAGCCGATACCGAGTACCGATTTCTTGTCATGGTGAATATAACATATGTAATAATGTTATATAAATAATCACAAAAATTATTCCTTATACAGTGAAGAATTTTAATATGCCTTTAGAATGGGGTTTATGCATAACATTATGTATATCAGGATACTTAATAAATAAGTATAAAACAAAATAATATAAGACAAAAATAAATACAAACAAAATGGAGCAGTCTGATGCAACCCACAAGGTTTATTTAAACATTATCCAATAGTAAACTGTGGCGAAACAAAATAAACATTTCAACTCCTAAAATTGAGAAGTCTGATGTAACTGATGTAACTATTCAAGTCTGAGCAGGACGAAATTAATAAAAAATTAAAAAAACATTTAAACTCCAAAAATAACTAATTGGAGTAGTTTGATACAACTCATTAGGTTTAATTTAACATTGTCCAATGTTAGCGAGAGGACAAAATAAATAGAAACATTTAAACGGCAACATGGAGAAGTCTGATGTAACTCGTAAGGTTTAATACTGTCTAATATAAGACTGAAGAGGGAAAAAAAATAGAAACATTTAAACTACCGAAAGAACAAAACGGAGTAGTTCGATCACGGTTATATCCACGGGCGCTGCGGATAATCTGCAGGTCGGGTAATAAATGCATTCTGATTATTTGAGGGTGGGTCGCGGGTGGATAAAATAAATAATAAATGATGCAAATATTAACTACATTTTTTAAATACATTTTTTCATCAGGCAGACGATTTCACTTGTGTGTGTGTTCGCCTGATCAGGAAGTTGCAGTGACAGAAACGGTGACATTCCAGATAAAGTTTGAAAGGAGTAAAGCCTGTGTTAATGCTATTAAGTAGGCTAATATAGCCAAAGAAGATATTTTGTTTTATAAATAAATGTTCATTTAAAAGCAGCCCACGATCAGCGTATTATATTACCGTTATCCCTTACGGCTCCGACAAGGTTTTGTTCCGTCCTCCACGCTGTGACAACTCACAAAAGCCTAACTTAAAGGGGTCATATGATGCAATTTCAAGTTTTCCTTTCTCTTTGGAATGTTACAAGATGTTCGTGAATAGATAAGGTCTGTAAAGTTGCAAAGACTAAAGTCTCAAACCCAAAGAGATATTCTTTACAGAAGTTAAGACTGGTCCACGCCCTCCTAAAACGCCTCGTTCAAACACGCCCCCACATGTCTACGTCACTGTGTGGGAAGATTTGCATAACGCCACCCAAATGTTCACGCAAAGAAAGAAGGAAACATATTTCATTACACCAAATACACCAAATAATGTTCTTTTTAGCAGCATCATATGACCCCTTTAACATATAGTTCTCCCAGAAATGAAATTCTGTCATATTATCATATTGTGCTCCAAACCTGTATGACTTTCTTTCTTTTGTGGAACATTTTTTTTTGTCCATACAATGGAAACCAGTAGTAACCAAAACTGTTTGGTTCTTCGAAAAATCTTCTTTTTTTTGTTCAATGGAAGAAAGAAGGTTTGGTTGGACTCATTCATGAAGAGAATTGTGTATTGCTGCATATGTGACGGCCAGTGTGTGTTCTGCTGGTGTTTGTTCAGAGCTCAGGATCAGACGGCTATACAGCTGAGTGAGATGGAGGAAGAGATGGATCACCGCATCCACACCGCAGAGAGAAACACACGTCTACAGGTCAAGAGAAAACATAAGATTTGTCTACGATTTTTAAAAATCACCGTCATCATTATTATTAAGCATTATTTATTTTATTTATTTATTTGCAAATTAGCTGATGAGCTAAAGAAAAAAAGCTTAATTCAAGATATATACTTTTGTTTTGCAATTTTTTTTTTCTTGTTTTAAGAATGTTTAGATTTTTTTTACTTGAAAACCACACTAAATTTACCATTTCTATGTCACAGTATCTCCGCCCACAGTGAAATCTCATTTCAGTTTCAGTTAAGACAGAAAATGTACCCAAATTTCCCACCTATGACCCATCATTAAGAGAAACTATTTGTACTGTAAATACTTTACCTCATAAACGTCTGTAACACTGCTTGATATTCTGTCATATACTGAGCATCTCGAGCTCATAAAATACATATAAATGCAATATGCAAAATGTTTATTTTATAGAACAGGTGCGGTATAGATCTTTGGGTTCTTTACCATGATAAGTCACATTGTTTATCACGTTTAATACTACTGTTTAATAGTACTACTTTTTTTGTGATCAAACACACAAGACATTTATAACAAAATGACTTAATATTATTCTGACAATTAATTGAGTAATCAAGTTAGATACAGTATGCTTAATCTTTATTATTCTTGCAAGAACATAAAACTTCTTAAAAAATAAATGGAACCTTTCTATGTATAATTTGTATTGCTTGATTATCTTTAAGGGGCTGTGCTGATATGAAATACCAGACATTTTAATGTTTTTTGCAGGCATCCCTCGATTTATATATATACTGTTTTCTTTTTCATTGTCACAATAATTAAGGATGAAAATGTTAATAGATTATATATTACTTCAGTGCTGGTATTTATATTGTTTCTCTGTTTATTGTGAGTTAGGAGTTGATATAGGCAGCTCTAAATGAATTAGCACAGGTGTGTTTTGCTGTGATCTGGGATCCAGCCAGATCATGTGAGTGTCTTGGATCACATTCAAGGCTTAATTTATCCATGACATCACATTTTAGTGTGTCACAATCTTCGACAGTCGTGCATTTGTTCTTGTTCCTTATCTGAGACCCATGTTCCACGACTTATCATGTTATGTAATGTGAAACGAACTGACTGTTTGTTTAACAGCACCTGTTCAAGTTCCTGTGAAAAGTAAAAAGCATTTCTATCCATTAGTGCACTGGCATTTCTAAACCTTTTGTCACCTTAATTGTCTTGATCTAATGTTTTAGAAAGCATCTATGTTTTAAACTTCTGTACAGAGCTTTTTAGGTATCTTATTTTAATATTTTATATAACAAAAACCTACATTATTTTGACTTGCTTGCAACCATGCAGTCATAATTTCAGCTAATCACAAGACATCTGGAATTTTTACATCATTATCATCATTTTTTTTTTCAGTTTTCACTCATGATGTTACCATTTTAGTCCTTTTTTATTTTATAAATGTTATAAAATGCAAAGATTTATCATTTTTAACACCAGCTTATGGATTCTATTCTTTTATAGGAGTCTAAAAAAGCCGAGGCGACTCTGAGCAGCATGAAACACCAGTACGAGTCTCAGATATGTGAACTACAACAGAAGATACAGACTCTGCAGATGGTGACTGACTCCTACTGATTCATAATAACAATGGGCTTATATAGATTTAATCAGTATTATTCAGCAGCAAATTACCCTCCTCCATCCCCAGCTCCTCCTTTCGCCACAGTCAGGACCTGGCTTTCTGATATTCCTCGTTGAATCAGAATCAGGGGGGGTAAACAGAACAGAACAAAGCCAAACCAAACTGTATGCTAAGTGTCAATCATTTTGACTATAGTGATCCTGACAGAAGTGGTTTAAATAGATAAGGTTTAAAAAAAACGAAATGAATATTCAGTAATATTTTCGCTTTGACTGTACTCACACTGTTGTAAGAGAACAAAACTTGAACTGACTGGAGCTGAATAACAACACTATTGTCTGCTGTAAAGCTGCATTCAAAACAATCATTCACACAGTTACTGAACTGAATTCGATCAACACTGAACTAAACCGAGCTGAATAATGACACTATTGTTTACTATAGTGCTTATTTATAGTTGAATTGAGTTTGTTTTATAATTGAGGAGCTCTGCAACACCGACACTGTTATTGAACTTAATTGAATCAACGCTGAGCAGACTTAAGCTACATAATAATGTTATTGTCTACTGCAGAGCTGCATTCAAATCTGTTTCATACAGTAACTGATGAACCATTGACACAGTTATTGAACTGAATTCAATCAACACTGAACTAAATCAAGCTGAATAATGATGCTATTGTCATCTGAAGAGCTGCTTAAAAACAAAATTGAATTAGTTTCAAAATTGATGAGCTCTGCAACATCGACAGTTATTGAACTTTATTGAATCAACATTAAACTGACTAAATAACAGCGCTATTGTCTTCTGTAGAGCTGCTTATAGCTGAATTTAACTTGTTTAATGATTGATGAACATTGGCACTGTTATTGAACTGAATTACCTATTATTGAATTAACATTGAACTGACTTGAGCTGAATAATTACACTATTGTCTTCTTTGGAGCTGATTTATAGTTAATTGATGAACTTGCAACATTGACACTTATTGAACTAAATTGAACACTGAACTAAATGAAGGTTGGATAATGACACAATTACTTTCTGTAAAGTCTTCTTTACAGCTAAAATCAAAGTTGTTTCATAAGTGATGAATTTTGAAATATTAACACTTTTATTTTCCTGCTTTGAAACAATTTGTATTGTATGAAGCGTTATTTTTTATTCGAATATTTTGTCATATATATTTTTTTTATTTACTTTTTTTTTAGATCGAAAACCAAAACAGGAGTATCAGCCTCAAAGAGGAAACTTCAGCACTGAAACGGCAGAACAACGAGTTATTACTGGTATGGCTCCTATTTGAATCTGAATAGATCATTAAAAATTGTGTATGATGTTATATAATGTGTTTTTGTTTTACATTCTTCTTTCAGCAAAACCAGAAGTTGAAACAGGAGCTTTTGGAGTCCCAAACTAATATTGCGTTCTTGCAGAGTGAGCTGGACTCTCTCAAGAGTGATCTCACAGACCAGAGCATCAACTTTGAACGGTATGTGTGCGTCACAGTTGACTTAGTTATTGATGAATATGTGATAAACCCTTTGGATTCGGATCTTCAGACCAGGAATTTTTAAGAAGCCCATCAAATATGTACTCTGAAGTCTCTTCTGACGGTCTCTTCTGACTCAGTCTGACACTCCCAGCTGGATGTGTAATGTCAATACCGTGTCAGTAATGAAAGAACGCAGACTCTCGTTCCCCTGCGTGATGGCTCTGAGCAGCTGTAAACCGGTTTTGTGAGTGTTTGCAGTGCTGACATCATCAGAGCAGGATATCCTGGTGTCACGCGTCACACTGCACAGGAATGTCTGGACCTTGTCACCTAGTAACTACAAAAAAGAGCATAGTTTACATGTATTATAATGAGTGTTACAGTGTAAAAACGTTGTCAGGAAACCCAACTATTTAATGACTGACTACATTAGGTGAAACCAACAAAAGCTATGTTTAACAGACAGATTCGAACAGTAGAAACCTGCTTAAGAAATCAACTGAAATTGGTAACACTTTAGTCTTGGAGTAAAATCCTGACTGTTAACTTGTTGCTTATTAGCATGCAAATTACTAGCATATTGGCTGTTTATTAGTACATATTAATGCTTTATTCTGCATGATCATATTTTAGGTCCGTTAATCCTATATGTTCAGGTTAATCCTAAATATGCTGATCTGTGTGTTTGTACAGAGATGAGGCTCTTATGAAGTGTTTCTCTGAGGAGAGAGGTAACCTGGAGAGACAGATCGAGGTGCTTCAGTGAGTTGAACACACACAGCACGTGAAACTACTGCTACCGTAGGAACTCTTCTTGCTAACACCAGATATTTAATTCAGAAAATTAATTCAGTATTTACACATATTAACAATTTTGATGCCAAGCATCTTTAAATACAATCAGTTCCAAATTATTTTTTTTTATTCTATCTCCATTCAAATTTATTTACACATCCAAAATCATTCAAAAATGAAAATTACCTCGTGATTTACTCACCCTCAAGCCATCCTAAGTGTATATGACTTTCTTCTTTCAGATGAATACAATCAGTTATACTAAAAAATGTCCTGGCTCTTCCAAGCCTTATAATAGCAATGAATGGGTGTTGAGATTTTGAAGCCCAAAAAAGTCCATCCATCCATCATAAAAAGTGCTCCACATGGCTCCGAGGGGTTAATAAAGGCCTTCTGAAGCGAAGCGAAGGGATGCGTTTGTGTAAGAAAAATATCCATATTTAAAACTTTATAAGCCATAATCTCTAGCTTCCACTAACTATCGAACACACGTTCACGCAACCCAATCTCATGAAAGTGCGTATAAATAGTATGCCAAGTAAAAACAAAAATTCTTTGATTGACTTTTTGATTGATTGGCAAAAATTGACTTTGGTGTGTATATGCTACACGATGGGTAGGTTTAGGGTTGTGGGGTAGATGCGTATCATATGCACGCGAAAACTGCGTATCATATGCACGGCAACAAATTTTGTATCATATGCATGTGAAAACTGCGTATTATATGCACGCCAAAAATGTGCATATCATATGCACGCCAAAGTAAATTTTTTGCGTATCAATACCACAAGTTTTTGTTTTTATTTGGCGTACTATTTATACGCATTTTCATGAGACCGGGCTCGTTCACGAGAGAGTGGTGTTCCAGCAGATGAGGTAGGACGTAGGCGTAGCTTTAGCTCCGGTGAGAAGTGAAGAATGTTTACCATGAATGGAAACACAGAGGAGAGAGCAAAACACTGGTCACGAATGAGAAGCACAAAACGAGGATTTGTAAAGAAAAGTGTCAGAGAATTTCGATATAAGCCAAGAGGAAACTGGTTTTCCTTTGCTGTAAACAAAACTTGGTTCCTGCGAGACTAGCATTTTCTTACCGGAGCTTATGCTACACCTACGTCATCCGCTGGAACGCCAATCTCTCGTGAACGCGTGTACGACAGCGCAAGCTAGAGATTATGGTTTATAAAGTTTTAAAATATGGATATTTCACTCACACAAATGCACTGCTTCATTTCAGAAAGCCTTTATTAACCCTCCGGATCCATGTGGAGCACTTTTTATGATGGATAGATGCACTTTTTTGGGCTTCAAAATCTTGACCCCCCATTCACTGCCATTAAAAGTTTGGAAGAGCCAGGACATTTTTTAATATAACTCCGATTGTATTCGTCTGAAAGAAGAAAGTCATATACACCTAGGATGGCTTGAGGGTGAGTAAATCATGGGATAATTTTCATTTTTGGGTGAACTATCCCTTTAAATGAGGTTTCACACTTGTTAACCCATCATCTTGTTCCACTTTCACACTGTACACACTTTACCCTGTGCTAATAATAATCATGTTCATGGGTAGTCATGGTTCAAGATTGCACAATGCAAATCTGTTATTGAAACGGCTGTTTGAATAACATATGCATGCCACATACATTTACTCTCATTGTCTTGCATCTTTGTAAAGCATACTAAAAAACAAAGACAAATCAGAAAAGAGTATTTGATTATGTTAGTGTTTTGCTCTTCTACAACTTCTCTTCTTGTTCAAATGCTCAGGGCTGTGTTTCCCAAACCCTTAAGTAGACTGTAGAAATGTTTGACACCAGTGCTCTCTACAATACAATCTCAGTTAATTTACTCCTATAGCCCAGTTTTTGTCTGATCTTTGTAATCTCCGCTAATTAAATGAATAAAGCTCCAAGTTTGGGTTGAATGAAACGATGAAACATTTTCAGAACATAGTTTTTAGAACTATTACAAGAAAAGAAATCCAAGGCACTTCTTGCAGTCCAAAAAAGTTAAAAAGCCTTTTTTCACATTATGGCCATCTCAACAGAAACACAACAAAATGAATAAAACTCTGCACACTGATGCATTTTGACCTTCAGCCTTCCTCAGAGCGTGTCAGGTATAAAATGAATGACAGGTGTAGGTATAATTAATATGTGACATTGGGAGAAACCAAAAAAGCCATTAAAGGGGGACATATAGCCTTGTTAGCCATTACGCAGTATAAAGGAGATAAAGAGAGAGATAGAGAAAATAATAATAATAATAAATGAATAATTATAATAATAATAATAATAAAAGAAAAAAAACAATAATAAAGATTTTGAAGTGTTTTAAAATTACTAAAATACATTGAATATTTGATCATTAATGTTGCAACATTAACATTATTATAATCATTTTTTAAAGTTTTTTAATGTATTTTTGATATTTTTTAAATACCATATATATATATATATGGCCCCACTTTATATTAAGTGGCCTTAACTACTATGTACTTACATCAAAAATTAAGTACAATGTACTTATTGTGTTCATATTGCATATTGCAAAACACTTTTGCTGCTATTAAGGTGGGATATGGGTAAGGTTAGGGACAGGTTTGGTGGTATGGGTAGGTTTAAGGGTGGGTTAATGTATAAGGGGTGGGTCAACAAGTGTAATTATAAATGCAGTCACAGAAATTAATTACAGATGTAATTACATGCAGGTATTTTTTTTAAATATAAGTACAATGTAAAAACATGTACACAATAAGTGCATTGTACCAAAATTATTAATTTAAATGTAAGTACATAGTTGTTAAAGCCACTTAATATAAAGTGGGTCCATATATATATATATATATATATATATGCTGAACACCATTAACCTACTTATGAAACTAGTCATTTCAAAGAGTGATAATGGTATAAAATTGTGCGGTTTTCAAGAGATTAACACAATGTTAATAGATGCCTTGTGCTCCTCTCTGCTAAAAGTTAATATACTGGTCTTGCACAGATGCTTATTACCTACCAGACTAATGACAGTTTCACTCCTTCTGTATCTGAAAGATCTTTTAAATAGTAATATGTAGCCAATTAATCACAGCTTCATATAAGTGTGAAAAACCTTGCAAACACTGTCCATTTGAAGAGACACACAGAGTATCCATCCATCCATCTGTCCAGTTTGTAGGAGTCTTGACTTTCTAAAGGCGCTGACTGTACCAGAGTAAAATGAATTCTTTATAGAAGTCCAACATGTTTAATTTTGTTTTTTTGCTTTATAGTTGTCAGATTTTGTTGCAACATTATATTTCTGCTGTTCGTCTTGTCCAGGGCAGCAAACAGAAAGCTCCATGACAGTAATGACAGTCTGCGTGCGGCGCTGGAGAGCAGTCAGAGCAAGAGTAAGACTCAGGTAAGAGCCTCTTGTGTCCAGAGCCTTTCTTTACTCTAGATGCTGTTGTAAAATGGATTAAGCTGTTTGAGAGCGATGTTTGCTGATCAGGCTTATACTTTGATGGCTGTGTGTGCTTTTTAAGAGGTGTGGATTAGGGTTCTAGTTTACTGTATTTCTGCATATCCATTAGGACAGACGTGATCTTTTTGTCTTACAGCGGGTTAGTGGGATCTCACCTGCAGTTTACATGAGCACCAGAAAGAATGTCTGTTCCTCTTATTTTGATCGGTAAGATATAAAGTTAAGCTCTGCATGTACTGATATTGATCACACTTTCTAAACTCTTAACATTAGTAATTAAACCACTGCGTTAATTCAGTCCACATATATAGACTCCATTTAAAATATTTACTGATGCACCAATACTAAAATTTTGGCTAATAAAACAAGCTAAAAAAAAATAGTTTTCATGTTATGTAATAAATGTATATTTAAAAAAAAAAATTTTTTTTGTCATTTTGTTGTGTTTTTGTCATTATTACTATTTTATTTAATATGTTTATAGTGTTTTTTTAGTTTCAGTTATTTTATACTAAACGAAAATGGGAAATCAGGGTTAACACTGACTGATGCAATAAATAAAAAATAAATCTCACACATCGTGTGATAATCAATATGGTATAACCAATATATTGTATTTAATGCAGAAGTTTGAAATATAGAAAATCAATTGATAGAATGTTTGCCATTCTAAATTGACAGTGATGAGGTCATTGTAATATCTGCATACTGAATTATGATTGGTTTCTTCTTTCTTACATCTAAGTAGCCATATAACATCCTTTACATGGCAAAGAAAGTGTCACATTGATTCTGACAGAAAACCAACTCTGATGCGGGTTTTCAATTACATAGAACTAAATTCTAAAATGAATGCACAACTATTTCCTTCTAGTTTCTAGTAGCTGTGTTGTTGACACACTGAATACTTCCCCAGGTACTGTAACACATGTGTGGACGAGGACTTTGATCAGTTTGGGCTGATGGAGGGTCTGCGCAGACCGAGCTGTGATTCTCTGGCTCTGGCCCTGTGCGACCCCATGCGCAGACGCAGCTGTGAGGAAGACAGTCTTCCCGACAGCTGTGTGGACAGCGGCATGTCTACCCTGCGCTCGAATAACGGCTACGATTACGAGCATGAGAGAACGTCCTGTCTGCAAGCAGAGGACAGCAACACCACTGTGTCTGGAGACACTTCGGATACAGAGGTATGTTTTTAAGACACTTAATAGCAATGATAGTTGCAATTAAATGAAAATATATTATAACTTTAAATTTAGATTAAATGCAATTAGCTGAACTTTCTTAAGTACATATTTATATGTGATTTATTAATTCTATTGTCTGCTGAAATATGGTTAAAGTGTACTGCTGAATGTACTGACAAGCATTTATGTTACTAAAATATACTTTAATGTCATTTCTATTGAAACATGTATGTCTTTACATAGTATTGCATACTTGTATTTATTTGTAATTACAGATTTGTAATGATGAAGATGCAATTTAGTAAATTTAAAATATATTAAAAAAGGAAATATCAAATACTACAGTTAAAATGATAATCAAGTACTGTACATGTGCGTGTTAGTCAACATATCAAAATAAAATAATATAATGAGTGCTTCCTTTAAGCACAACAAAAGATAATTTAAAAATAATTATTTAAAATCTTTTTTTAAGTAAAACTTAAACTTTCACATTATTAAAATGTCCACTTAAGTGTGTTCAGAAACATAGTCATAAAAGTATGCTCTCTAAGTACACATTTATTTTATTATATTAATATTATTATCTGCAAGTAGTTTTTAAAAATTACTATACTTTTAAGATTTTAAATACACTACAAGTTTACATTAAATACAATTAAGCACTTCTTTTGCACAAGGACTGAGTGTCTTGAATGTCTTAGTGAAGAAAAATAAAAGTAGTGTTCTACACATTCCAAATTCATCCCTAATAAGCAATTTAAAAATTTGGTCTGATTAATTAATTCATTGTTCTATTCATGGAATGAGCAGAAGTCTCACACACAGTAGATCTTCATTAGCAACAGTCAGAGACTTTCTTCAGGTAATTGTTCTGTACGACTGTGATTATTTGCTAACTTTTTTACATCAAGAATAAAACCTCTTGAGAGAAAAAAAGCAAATATGAACAGATAGTGAATAATTCAAAGGCATCTCTATGTATGCTTAACTTGCTGTCATTTCAGTATCAGTGAGAATGGCTCAGACTCCTGGTTTAAAATAAGCTGTGTGTGCTCACAGGTTCTGGAAGTACGAGAAGAGGCTGTGATTGGGTCAGACAACGAATCCATTCTGAGCCGGACTCCATCACAACCTGCTCAGAAAAGCGATTTTACTGCATCAGGCAAGAAATGTCTCTCTGCCATCTTCACAGAGGTACTGGATTCACCTGCCAGAAGTATCATAAAAGCTTAAAATTGACCCAAGGCATTCTAAATCTTGAACTCAAACAAATCTCAGTTCTGAAGCCCAAATGTGTGTGTATGTGTGCAGAGAGAGCAGGATGTGTTGGCAGTGACTCAGCCTCCATCGGAGAAAGCTTACAGGATTGTGCTGGCGGGAGACGCTGCGGTGGGAAAGTCTAGCTTCCTCCTTCGCCTCTGTAAGAACGAGTTCAAAGGCAACACTAGCGCCACACTGGGTAAGACTTTTCTAACACTTTACCACACTTGAACCGTCTTGAATATAATCTCAAACTCTCACAAAGTTTGTGAAATCATTTGTGTCTGTTTTCTTGCAGGGGTTGATTTCCAGATGAAAACCTTGGTGGTGGATGGTGTTCCAACAGTGCTGCAGTTATGGGACACAGCTGGACAGGAGAGGTAAGATCCCAGAGGCCAAATTCAAAATGAAACACAGAACTAAATCATATTTATTATCCATGGTATGAACTTAAAAGGCTGTGACACACCAAACAGACATCAAAGAACACGCGTCAGTGAAACTGACTGTGTCGTTGCCTTGCGTTGACTGTGTCTGGGCCAAAACGTTGTGCTTGAACACAGCAAAAATTACAGCAACTAGCAACTACTTCTGTCAGGACCACTATCGACAAAGATGATTGACAATTAGCATACAGTTTGGATTGGCGGTATGGTTCTGTTCTGGGCAAGAACTCCCTGCGCATCCATGCAGCCTAGCATGCATAAGAGCAGGGAGAGCAGCGATAACCCCCCCAGGGTAAACAGAACAGAACCAACATAAATGTATTGCAGATATCGTTAAAGTTCAATAATGTTATGTACACATTTTAGAATTAGTCTGATTCAAAGGAGAATCAGAAGGCTGAATCCTGACTGACAGAGGAGGAGCTGGGGATGGAGGAGGGTAATTAGCTATTGAGCAATGCGAAAACTGCTGATAATACTGAGGGACCTTATATATGAATGCTTAGATAGGTGTCGTATTCCCATAGGTTGATGGGGATCAGCTGAAAGTCAGCTGATGTGAGCTTGACTAACGTGACCTGCCAGAACTAACGCTACGCTAGATATTCTGTGCCTGCATGAAAGGAAATAACTCTCCAGACCAGCAGGTGGCAGAAGTCTGTATTCATCATTCAAAAAGGGAAACCGAAACTAACCGTTATTTTCTCTTTTTTGGACCATCCTCTGTAAACCCTAAAGAATGGTTAATTGTGTGTGAAAATCCCAGTAGATCAGCAGTTTCTGAAATACTCAGACCAGCCCGTCTGGTACCAACAATCATTCCACGTTCAAAGTCACTTAAAGGGCACCTATTATGCCCGTTTTTACAAGATGAAATATAAGTCTCAAGTGCCCCCATAATGTCTCTGTGAAGTTTCAGCTCAAAACACCCCACAGATCATTTATTAAATAATTTTGAAAATGCCTATTTTGAGTGGAAGCAGAAACAGGCTGTTTTTGTCTCTTTAAATGCAAATGAGCTGCTGCTCCCCGCCCCCTTTTCTGGAATAGAGCTGTGCCTTTACAGCTCGTACCTCTGATACTCTGCTAAAAAAACATCTGTTTGGTTTTGATTGTCATGTCTCTTAAAGCCACATCAGTTTAAACTTCTGATATAGGGTTTTCTGAGCACACACATACACACACACAGAAGAAGTGTGAGTACTAAACTAAGCTCTCTTTCATGTCTAATTGTGCTTAAACTGTCAAATACACAGAAGTTTATGTTAAAAACGCACATAAGTTACAAAAACACAGTCGGTTATGCCTGTGAAGGTAAACAGCTGGGAAAGAAATCGCTTGTTTATATTAGATCTGTGTATTAAGTGACAGCAGTGTAATATACAGTACCTATACTGCTGTCTAAGCTGTTAATATGAGTCAAACAAAAAATTAAAACTGAAAATCACTCACTGCTCTTGAATTAATAATTTATGTAGCTCTAATAAGAATACATTTCTTATTTGAATGCTGCTTTTAAATGCTCTAGCGTGAAGATAAACATGGTGGATTGTGTGCGGCTCACTGAGGGCGGGGTCTCTGCTAATACAGCAGTGTCCATCAACAGTCGTGGGTGGGGCTTGTAAAATGTCACATTTTACAGATTCTGCCAACGGCTCTTTCTGAGACACTGCTTATGATTTATGGGGATTAAAAGAAAGGAACGGGTGGATTTTTATCATTATAGGGTGGTTGTGTACATACTGCTAACACACATTTATGTTCAAACAACATGTAAAAGTTAATTTTGCATAATAGGTGCCCTTTAAATCTTCTTTCTTCCCCATTCTGATGCTCTATTTGACCAATTGACTTGAACCATGGCTGCATACCGAAATCCATTGAGTTTCTGCTATGATTGGCTGATTAGATATTTGCCTTTACATGCAGTTGAACAGGTGTATCTAATAAAGTGGTTGATGAGTGTGTTTAATGATAACAAACCCCCTGAAGTTCCATCATGAACCTCTAGGGGCACAGTTGTACAGTTGACAAAATGTTGACAAAACAGTGACAAAATGTCTTTGTGCTTTTAAACAGTGTCTTAAAATAATGTTCTGAACCGGTACTGCCACCTTGTAAAGTGCAAAAAAACCCTCAAGGTGCATGTGCAAGCTGAGCATATGAATTAATGAATTCACATCACATGCACTTTATGAATACCCTTGTGTGTGCGTAAAAACAAAAGTGTATTCTGGTCTAAAGGTTGATTGCGCGGGTGTCTCTTTTATAGGTTTCGGAGCATTGCTAAGTCTTACTTCAGGAGGGCCGATGGAGTTCTCCTACTCTATGACGTCACGTGTGAGAAGAGCTTTCTGAATGTGCGTGAATGGGTCGATATCATTGAGGTATTTCCTACACAAAAACAGTCATAATTCAGTTATGCAGACTTGACCATTATCTAATCTCTCTAGGAATTAAATGGGCCATTTGTACCTGGTGCTACTATACCCTTAAGACTGTCGCTCAGCTGGACAGGCCTAGTTGCTGAACAGTCTTACAGTTTTTCTCAATTGCTAACACACTATAACTGATTCGTTTGGCACAATTTTCCAAACCATTCATACAGTTCCTGAAACAAAGACACGTTTCTCAAAACTTTTAACACATTTCACCTGTTTTCACACACGCTCCAATTTGCTCAGTGTTTTCAGCTAAACTCTACACAAGAACGGCATCATTTTGCACAGGTTTAACCATGTTCTCCTTTAAAAAACACAAACTCACAATATAACTACCTCAAGAATCACAAAATTAACACAAATAGCACACATTTATCCATGTGTGAACATTAAGTAGCAAAACTGATGACACACCAGTCAGAATCTCAGGATGATATAAAAAGGAGCACAGGTGATTATGTGATTTGGAAAATGAATCCTACTAGTGGGTGACAAAGAGGAAGAGGAGGGGAAAAGAAAACTGAAGGGGACGGGGTCAAAGGACATTTATTCCTGATGAAATACACAGCACTGTAGTTGATCATGTTCTTGTGCATGAGGACTGCTGTGCTGGCCTACAGGCTCATCTACAGGCTTTCAATACTACTTACAGATCAAATATAATGACAGAACAGTAGCAGTACTTCAGATGAGAGAACTTTTACTTTTTATATATATGTATAGTAAATACTGAAGAACAAGCTGTATACCCTCAAACTCATAACTGCTGAACTGATTTGTAGCCAACAACAGTACTTCTTACATGTACTGTATTTTTCAAGAACTAAGAGATGACTCTATATTCTGTTGTGTTCATGTGCAATTCTTTGGTATTTGACCTTTTCCTTTCTAGTGCTTTTCATCTACTGTACTGTAAGATCTCTTTACAGCAGTGTAATGAAAATAATATTTTCTTACTGTAAAGCTTATTGTTGAATTTCACTGTATCTGCTATATTTACTGTAACATGTATCTGCTCTAATTATGTTGCATACTGTAATATACATTGAGCTGTAAAATGATACCTGATTGCCAAAAGAAGGTTTTTGCAACAGTGTTATGAATTGATCTCATTAGTGTGTAAGACTATGTTGTTGTGTGTGTGTTTCTGAGGGCTTGTGTGTCATGTCTGAGGGCAAAGTTTTTTTTTTTCAGCAAGATTGAATAGTTTTGAGTGGAGAGCTTCATTTTGACCTGAAAATAGGAAGTATGGGGAATTGGGTGAGAAGTTATGGATTTGTGTTTAGAGTTTCGAGAAAAGGAGTCACAATCTCAAGAAGTGTGTCTTAAGCGATTGGGGAAAACTGTAAGATAATGTGTTCAAGTGATTTCTGATTAAAGTGTATTTAGCTTTGTTTTCATAAATGATCTAGGTGAAGTGGAGAGGAATCTTGTAAACATGTCTACATAAATTTATTTTGATGTGAGAAGCAGTCTCCCACATTGCGTGGATTCACGCCTGGGGGAAACTCTGACATTTGTGCAGCTGCACAAACCTATGGCAAATCAGCCTGTCAAATGAGCAGAGCCGACTGCCTGTAAAAGTGGAAGCTGAATACCATTTTATCAGAACTCCTTTAGCAAGAAAATCTTCTCCTCACTAGACTCTGAAGAAGAAAATAAGCCTTCCTGATAGTCGCAGAAGACCCCCAATAGAGAAATGGGGTGACCCCTGCTGCATAGCCACCCGACTGACGCCAGACCTGGTCTGAACACCAAGCTCATACACCAAGCTGTATGTGTCCTCACCAATGACGATTGGGACCTCGTCGTGAAGTGGTCAGCTCCAGATAAGCCCGCCCATAGCCAACTTGAGGAACAGTTTCTGTAGCCAGGTTGCCACCAGATAGCCCCCGTCAGAGACCTGCCCCATTCTTTCCTAGAAATTCACAATTAACTTTCTTTTCCATCTCCGCTTCCCTCATTTCCATGATGGCTCTGAACATAAGGGGTATGAGACGCCTCTCCCCTCAAAGAGGCATCTTTGCATTCCTCACCCCCGGGATGGATGCTGACAAGACAGCCTTCCTCAACTCCCCAGTATTCCTCACAGGTTGCAAGCCATGCGCCGCTTCCTGTCATATCGGTCTAGCTCGGCTGCTGCTTCAAATCCCCAGAGGGCCTCATTAACTCAGCAGCCTGCCAAGCCAACATCAGTGACTGCTCAGGTTCGACCTAAAGCAGAGCCTGAGTTCAGACAGTGTTTCTGAAGCATCAAGCGTTACCACTTTCCATGAGCACCAGGGTTCCCGTCTAAGATAACGTTGGACCCTGAGTCACAGCCGAAGCACTCCTGATGCATAAGGGTTAAAGAAGGGAAGGTCGTGTCCCGCAGCGGCAAGACCTCCTTCCAAGAAAGCTTGTATATACTTCCCAACTCCCAGTCCAGATCTGGTGTTGGAGTGTTGTGTTATTGCCAATGCTAGTTTCACCACATTAGAATCAGAATCAGAAATCAGAAAGAGCTTTATTGCCAAGTATGTTTGCACATACAAGGAATTTGTTATAGTGTCACAAGCTTCCAGTACACGGAGACAACAACAACACACAGATAATAAAAATGAGATGTGAATAAAATACACATGCATAAATATAAACCACAAAAAAAGAATAAATTGTATGTACAGGTGTGCTATAGATGGTGTAGGAATAGAATAAAATAAAATAAGTTGTAGGGATGTACTAGGGTTTAGGGTGATAATGCTCGGCAACGGCGTTCTGAATCCGCGCTTCCTGAGCTTCACAAAAGAAAGTGCTGAAGCGCTTGATCAGTGCAGCAGCTCCGCCGACTACAACATTCAGCAAAACGTCCGAATAAACGAAATCCGGTAGAAGATTGTGTGGTGTGTTCTGACGCATCCCTGGTAAAACTGATCGTGTTTGAGAAACAAAAAACAGGAAAAACTAACAAAAACAGTACAAACACTGGAGAGCCAAACACTGAGGCTGCCGTCTGCGGCGCCATCGCATGGAGAGCCATCGCATTCTGATCTGAGTGCCCTATTGGAGTGAAAACCCACTCCACTAGGGGGATGGCCTCCTCCTGGGCTCAGTCCAGCAGAGTTTCCATTGGGGATATTTGCAAAGCAGCTGGCTGGTCGTCATCGCTGTTATACCTTTGCTAGGTTTTATAACCTCAACGTCCCTGTCCTTCAGGCATGGATCTCATCCACTTAATTGTCTTGCTTCCCTAGTAAGTGGTCTAGACTGTTTTGAATGAGTGCTCCGACTGGTGGCCTGAGTCTCACTAGTTAGCCTATGTTTCTTAGGGCCCTCATGGTGGTGCCCTTGGGCTGGGCTCCGTTCTGCGCTTATTGCATGGCGCTATGGTATATCATTCCCCAAGCATGATTACACGCAACATGAGAGACCGTTTCGACAGGGAATGCTGCAGTTACTGACGTAACCTTGGTTCCTTGAGATAACGGGCGAGGATTGGGTGACATGCAGTGCTATACAGCTGCACGCAAGCTGACGCTTCTCAGTCGAAAGATTCTGACGAAATGGCATTCAGCGCCAACTTACATAGGAAGTCGGCTCTGCACATTTTGTCAGGCTGAAATGCCATAGGTTTGTGCAGCTGCACAAACGTTAACAAATCAGGCTTCAGTATTCGGAGGAAAACAGTTTTCCCCAAGAGTGAGTCCTCATTCCCATTATCTCAGGGAACCAGGTTTATGTTAGTAACCAGAGAGTTTTCCATGATATGCCATATTAAAGGTGCTGTATGTAATTTTTTGACTGTACAAAAGCATAAAACACTATGCTTGCAGATATTTAGGAAACATGCTAAGTTTACATACTTGTATTCTAACTTGAAATGTGTGTTCCGTGCCAGAATGCCTGTTTTTGTTTTGGTCTGTGTGACCCCACCCACTGCTAATTTACCAAATATTATTTCAACACCCCGGGTTTCCAGTTGCTGGAAAACACAGCATTTTGCAGCCATGGAAGCAAGCAAATGAGCTGGATCAGAGATCGCTGATTCTACCTGACCTAAATGCCTTGGCATCCATCTAAAAAACTCCATGACCAGAGGAATGTTAAAACGCAGATAAATCAACTCACCAACTAACAGTGTAATTGTTAATCGTGCTTGTTCCTGTTGCTTGTCCTCAATCTGGCAACCTGTGTGAGCGAGGATGAGAAACAACTCTTTCCAATATTTTGAATTTGGACTGCAATACTCATTTCAACCACTAGCTGTCAATATTACATACTGCACCTTTATAGAAACACTACAATGGGAAAAGATGCTGATATGTAGGATGTTGCTGGTTCAGTTTGAATAGATACTGATTGAGATTCTTTTCTGGTACAGGATGTGTCCCAGGATGACATTCCCATCATGCTTGTGGGGAACAAGACAGATCTGAGGAAGGAAGCTCTTCTGGATGGAGTAACTTGTATTCCAACCAGCTACGGAGAAAAACTGGCCATGGTTAGTGCCCAGGCATTATTCACTTTTATTTACTGTTGCTTTCTGTTTGTTTGGTTGATTTTTTGTTTGTTTGTTTGTTTTTTGGTGGGATTATTTACCAAGAATGTTTAATTTACAATATATAATTATAATTATATATATAATATATAATCATAATTTACTCACCCTCATGCAAACTGCAGTTTTCCATGAACAAAGACTGAAGTATTGAAGCTTCAAAAAGGCTCTAGAAGACCATTTGAATTGAACCTTCAGTTATCCAAAACATTGCCACCTGCACATGAAAGAACATGACCTCATACAGTCTTGGTTAGTTAGAGAGTGAGTTTTTTGTTAGTATAAGGGCTAAACTGTGGCTGCTGTCTGTGTTCAGACATACAGTGCCTTATTCTGTGAGACGAGTGCAAAGGATGGATCCAACATCATTGAGGCTGTTCTTCATTTAGCCCGGTAAGCTCTGCTCCCGGTTCAAAAAGAAAACACATTCTGTTTTAAATCTGGTTTACATGTTAATCAACATCTGATTTGCAAAAATAATACCGAAATAGACCAAATAGACTGAGAAGATTTTTGCAAAAAATTCACAATGTGATCAAAACACCAAGTATAAAATAAATAAATAAATATTTTTCCCAAAAAACTTTTTAAATTAAATTAAATTTTATTTGAAACTATGATTTTTTTTTTTGTTTTGTTTTTATTTTCATGACAGTAATTTAATTTTACTGAATTAAAAAAAAATGTGTAAAGCAGTGATGCAATTCATATAATAAAATACAAGCAAAATATCAAAATATTACTTTGGACACATATTCTTGATAGCAGGTTTCGTGAGATTCACCGATAAAGAGCTTTCAGATGGACTGACTGTACAGCATCGTTTGTAATATTAAGATCAAGCACAAGAGGGCAGCAGTTTTATTGAGTTTCATAATGCCATGATGAAGACTTGTGAAGTGAATACAAACATGTTCCTCTGACTGTCATGCCTTATTATGGTATGTTATGCGGCAAGTTTCCGCCTTCAGTTCACATGCGAAAACTTGGCATTTACCTTGGGCTGTTCAATTAAAATAATGTTTAAAATAATTTTATTTTCATAATCTTTGGAAGCCAAAATTGGAATTGAAAATAAAATGTGATTAATTGCCCAGCCCTACTGTTACCAAATTCCCAGCATTATACTTACATATTAGCCTAATATAACACTGTGAATACTGGTGAAGGTGTTACATGTTGAATGTTTTGTCTGTCCTGCACTTCAGAGAGGTGACGAAGCACTCTGATGAGTACAAGGAGCCCGTATCAGTGGCCAAACTGTCTGGAAATCACAGCAAAAAGACGTCCAACCCTAACTGCTGCATGGGCTGATGCGTGTTGACCTCACATGACCACGCAAGACTTAACACACAGCCAATCAAATATTAACCATTCATCTATTTAGATGGGAAATACCATTTAGCGATTATCTGAGTTGTTCATTTGACTGTGCTAAGTGTCCTCAGGACTGTCTCTGATTTTGTATTTTTAAATGACGAGTTGAAGCAGATCACTGTGTGTCATGCGTTGCCTTTAGCAGCCCTCAATTTCACAGCTTCTGTATTACAGCCGATTATTTGTAGCATATGGAGTGAACAGACACTCTGGCTTACAGAGTTCTGTATGCTGCATTTTGCCTTTATTTATTACATTAAATCTTCCTTTAGCTTAGTGAAAAAGGAATAATAGTTCTGTAATGTGTTACAGGATCATTGAAATATGTGTGTGTGTGTGTGTGTGTGTGTGTGTGTGTGTGTGTGTGTGTGTGTGTGTGTGTGTGTGTGTGTGTGTGTGTGTGTGTGTGTGTGTGTGTGTGTGTGTGTGTGTGTGTGTGTGTGTGTGTGTGTGTGTGTGTGTGTGTGTGTGTGTGTGTGTGTGTGTGTGTGTGTGAGTGTGGTGTGGTGTGTGAAAGTTGATTGAAATAATGTGAAAAGTTTGTCAGGTAGAACGAAATGCTCTAAGAAGTGGAACTTTATGCATTTTTGGAAGAAACAAATGAAGGAATTTGTTAAATGAGAACTGGAAGTTGGTGCTTGATCCAAAGCATTTCTTTTTAGCTTGTAGCTTTATATATAAAATGATATATATATATAAAAAAGAAAAACTAATATATATTTTTGATCAATGCTGAAAACTTCCTCTGAAACAATACATTTTAAAACAGATTGACAAGCTTTTGTGGATATTATCATTGCTTTATGCATTTCACAACAGCACTGTTGGCTTTTAATGCTCACTACATATGTAATGTTATATTCTGTAATAAACAGTGCACACTTTTTTACAATAAAATATTTTCTTGCAGGAAAACATTTGTTAAATCACAATTATATGAATGACATGTCAGTAACATTTGAATCCCAATGTCTTGTTTGTATTTCGTTTTTCATGTTTTCATTTCAAGCTCATTTCACTGTTATCTATCAGAAATGTTTCATTTAAGAATGTTGGTTGCAATTTCAAATCTTAAGCAAACATAAAGATTGCAATGTTTTCACTCCAGTTTTATTGTGGCAGTACTAACATATAAAACAATTCTTTTTTTTTTTTAACATATAAACAATCAAAAATCACTTTACAATTTTAATAAGGCGATTCCCAGTGAATCTGGGAACTGATTTTTTTTTTAATACTCCCAGAGTTGTATTTTGAAATTAAATGACAGACTGTTTTAAACTGAAACATTTATAATGCTGCTAAACATGCAAACAAAACACAATTCACATACGCAGTGAAATCACCAAATACTCAAAAAGATCTCAAACCTCTAAAGAAAAAACAAAACAAAAACAACGTACAAGCATTTTCCAGATGTTCAGTTAATTTGCATATTTTCTTTTTTTATTATATAATTATCAGTTTTTAAAGGGCAATAGGTGGTTTTCATGTTTAACCATATTATGTAAGAAACATCTGGGGATTTTTTGACACAAAACGCTAATTAAGATCTCAAAGTAAATGACAAGAATTGGTGAATGTTGCGTTTTTTGTGTGTTTTTCTTCCTTAAATAGACAATTGGTTTTAATCACAGCATATACAATTGTCAACTCTAAACTGTTATCCTTTTCCAGGTCATATTTCATCCTGAAAACACATTAAAAAGAAAAAAAAAATACAATATATTTTACATTATTTATAAGCCCATGAAGATTTTTTTTTCTTTCATTGTGACATTATTGTCATGATAATTAAGGACATTTCCCTCCTAAATCCTCATTACTGTAATGCATCCAGATGTTTTCATTTGAGCTTCTCATTATTCTCAATGGTGATTCTCATTATACTGACGTTACTGTAATGAGAGCAATCAAAAACATTCTGCCCACAAACAATGTTTTTGTTTTGAATCAGAAACACTGCGAAGATGTAGAAATACTACACAATTTATTTGTACTTTTCACAATATGTTCAATTAGCCTCGTTTTCTTAATGCTAATAATGTATATTAATATTTTGCAAATTTTTAATTTTTTTTTTTGTTATTTTGGGGTACATTATGACGTTCTTTACAGGTTTTGTAAGAATTCACATTTGAAAACATGACAATTGTGTGGTTCAGTCAGCAAATTCTGGGATAAAAAAAACCCTTAAAATAAGTCTTTTGAATTTCCATTTCTATCAGTGTTCAGTTTTGTATGTTTGTAGGCAAATAAAATCACAATTCTACCAAACATATAACAAATGACTCAGTTAAATTAATCTTGGTGTCCCATCATGCAACAGAATAGCAAGGCTACAAAAACAATAAACACAAATTCCAGTGCATGACATTTCTGAATGCTAAATGAAATATGTTCACCCTCTGGCCAATTAAAATGAGTTTGGACATCTATATTTTGCCACACTACGATATATGATAAGAGATGCTCAGGTTAATGGCCAAATTCAATCAACCTGCCATAAAACGAATGAAGATCAGCTCTGGCTTCCTCTAGCAGATTGATTGAATGTGGCCACTGCTTCTCTGCTTTCATTGGTCATGATAACACACATGAAAGCACAAAGCATGACTATCTATTATTTACATTTTCCACATATGTGACGATTTTATGATCATGAGAACCACGACGTTGACAGCAGCATCAGAACAAAGCATCAATGGTGTATTTCTATTATTGGCTGCTTGATGAATCTATCAATAAATATGACTCAACCCTGAGCTGAAAGTCCAGAGAAACCTGAACGCAACACAATAGAATAAAGCCTTCACGTCCTTTTCATAGTCCTATGATCATATACAAATAAGACTTGGATGAGCTAGCTGAATACACGAGGTCAGACACGTGAGAGATGAGAAGGATGTTTTCTTTTCACAGTATTTACAGATGTTATACATGCAGAAGTGTGGAACTCAAAGAGACCTAGTCTGTGCTTTAATGTACACATTTAGTTTCAGTTTATGTGGATGTTTTCACTACCGGAGAAAAGTTTGGACACACTTTTCTGTTAATAAAATGTTCATCATGATTAATTAGTCATTAAAACTATGAAAGAACGCAAACGGAAGTGTAGGAATTATGTAGTGACCAAATAACATGGCATTAAATAAAAACAAATCCAATTTAAATCAAATTAAAATTTTCTGTTACTATTGGCTCCGACTTAAAATTTTACAGAGCATTTATCCATAAGACATTAGATAAAAATTAATTTGTTTAAAATAAAATATTACATCCCACTTTAAGTGTTTCTAACTACTACATACTTTAAATAAGTAATAAACCAATTAATGAATTACAAATGTACTTATTGTGTTCATGTTGTTTAGCAAAAAACGTAATTATAGATATAATTACAGAAAATAATTATATGTGTAATTACATGCAGGTATTTTTTAAATAAAAGTGCAATGTAAAAACATGTATGTGTAAAATAAGTGCATTTTATTACATGCCTAAATAAATGTTTAATACATCGTAGTTAAAGAAACAATATAAACCCATAAGCAATTAATTGATAAGTTAATTGTTTGGAGGGGGATGTTAAATATTAATACCAATGAAATATCAGTATGAATTAATGTTAATACATCTATATGCATTTATGTTAATTACATTTACATACAAATTAAAATTAACAATTTATGACAAATCATGACATAAATTCAGTTAACTGTATCCAAGTTTTTGACTGGTAGTGTATAAAGTATGATCTTTAAAAAAAAAATGTATTAATGATATATCAGAAAAAGATCTATTAATTTACATTGATGAATACTGATTGAATCACAAGTGAATGCAGTATGCTTCTGATTTGATGATGCACATGTTGTAATGGTGAATAAATATGAGTCTGTATGAATATCAACCCCGTGAGCCACAAATAACATACAATAGCAATCAAATATTTACTTTGTGGTAACGTATCTATATAAATGCCTGTATGCTAATATGCATATTTGTTTTGTTTTATTTTTTTATCAGAAAATAAAGATCCTTCAGTTTTTGACATTCGTTCCTGAGAGCGCCACCTGCTGTTACACAGTAAATATCAGTGATCTGGGATTATGTTGAACTGGATTCAAACTACAACTCTGTTGAGCGTGATGCATTCACAGAAATGTGCCATTAGCCCTTTTGCTATCACCTCAGCAACAGATGTGACATCACATCAGATTTGCATCACAAGTAGCCTTGTTAATTTGATTAGTTAATGTGCTGCGCTGTGAGCCGGCCAGTCCGGAAGACATCAGTCTCATCCTGGACCTCTGAAGGAAACGCAAATGTAATCAGGTCATGTACTAGCTTTGATTTAATTAAATACATAAAAAGTGTAAATGGAGCAAGTCTTCACAGGTTCTTCAGGTTTGGCATTATGCAAAACACCAGTGTTGCAAATGCAGTATGGTAGTACAAGGCCCTGCATGGGCATATAACTAAAAAAACAAAAACAAAAAACATAATATCCAAAGAGAAATTAAACCGGGACAAAAACACATTTCATGATCCAATCAATTCAATCAAAAAAATCAAAATAATAAATAAATAAAGGTATTTATAACTTGCAATTCAGAGTTTTTTTTCTCAGAATTTGTAATTTACATTTTGCAATTTTATTGTATTTTTTTCCACCAACAAATAAAAAAAATGAAAAAGGCAATTCTGACTTCTCACAATTGCTAGTTTACATCTCACAATTCAGACTCCTTTCCACAAATTTGTGAGTTTATATCTTACAATTCGGGCTATTTTCCTGAAATGTGTGAGTTTAATTCTCACAATTCAGACTCTTTCCTCAAATTTTCAAGTTTATATCTTACAATTTAGCCCCTTTTCCTCAAATTTGTTTATATCTCACCATTCAGACTATTTTCCTCAAATTTGTCAGTTTATATCTCACAATGCAGACTCTTTCCTCAAATTTGCGGGTTTATATCTCACAATTTAGCCTCTTTTACTCAAATTTGTGTTTATATCTCACTATTCTGACTCTTTTCCTCAAATTTGCAGGTTTATAACTCACAATTCAGACACTTTTCCTCAAATTTGCGGGTTTATATCTCACAATTCAGACTCTTTCCTCAAATTTGTGAGTTTATATATCACCATTCAGACTCTTTTCCTCAAATTTGTGAGTTTATAACTCACAATTCAGACTCTTTCCTCAAATTTGCGAGTTTATATCACAGACTCTTTTCCTCAAATTTGCAAGTTTATATCTCACAATTTAGACACTTTTCCTTAAATTGTCAAGCATGTATCTTGTAATTAAGACATTTTTTCTCAAATTTGTGAGTTTATATCACGCAATTCTGAAGTCAGAATTATGAGATATGAACTCAGAATTCTGAGGAAAAAAAAGTCAGAAAAGGTAAAAAGTTGCAATTACCCTTTTATTAATTTTATGGTTTAATTAAATTAACAATTTAACAATTAATTTTGTGGCGGAAACAAGCTTCCATACAAAACAGCCTGCATTACCAATAAATAATAATAATAAAATAAAAAACCTATAAAGAAAAGCAAATGTGCAAATGAAATGTAGTTTCCTTTCAAAAGGGAACTCCACGCTGCGTTCTCTAGAGGGCACTAGGGGAACGCCTTCAGCGTGACCGGTGTCTGAAGCATGAATGAAAAAACGACAACGAACTTGACACTGGCAGGCGGCAGCCTATGACGTAAACAATAAAGCGAGTGCGGGTATAAAAGAGCATCTGCGGAAAACGTCATCCTCTTCTTTGTCTTCAAGCCTTGTGTACGGAAGCACATGCTGTTTGACTCACGAGGGATAAGGATGCGCTCACTGTTTGCATTCGCGGAACTACTAGAGCAGAGGTCTGTACGAAACCTCCGCTCCCCAGAGCTCCGCTTAGGCAGTAATATGAGTCTGTAGGCTCTTTCTTTCTGAGCCTCACTAACTGCCTCTGGCGTTGAGTGTAGCTAGGTCTCCTCTTGCTTTAGAGAGTCGTTATGTTGAGACCTCAACTCTTAAGAGCTCCTCAACTAGGGTTAAGTGTTGCTAGGCTTCCTCTCATTTAAGAGAGTCATTCTGCTGAAGCCTCCACTCTGCAGAGCTCCGCTTATGCAGTATTAATGTGTAGGCTCTTGAGCCTCACTAACTGCCTCTGGCGTTGAGTGTAGCTAGGTCTCCTCTCGCTTTAGAGAGTCGTTATGCTGAGACCTCCACTCTTAAGTCACTAACTGCCTCTGGCGCGGAGTGTAGCTAGGTCTCCTCTAGGTTTAGAGAGTCGTTATGCTGAGACATTCACTCTTAAGAGCTCCTAACTAGGATTGAGTGTTGTTAGGCTTCTTCTCGTTTAAGAGAGTCATCCTGCT
>NW_015537950.1:212197-226437 GCF_001515605.1 Sinocyclocheilus anshuiensis
GAGTGTAGCTAGGTCTCCTCTCACTTTAGAGAGTCGTTATGCTGAAACCTCCACTCTTAGAGTAGGGTTGAGTTAGGCTTCCTCTCGTTTAAGAGAGTCATCCTGTTGAAGCCTCCGCTCTTTAGAACTCCGTCTTTGGCAGTAATATGAGTTTGTAGGCTCTTTTCTTTTTTGAACCTCACTAACTGCCTCTGGCATTGAGTGTAGCTAGGTCCCCTCTCATTTAAGAGAGTCATTCTGCTGAAGCCTCCACTCTGCATAGCTCCGCTTAGGCGTTGAGTGTAGCCAGGTCTCCTCTCATTCTAGAGAGTCATTATGCTGAGACCTCCACTCTTAGAGTTCCATACTTTGGTGGGTGAGCTAGTCTATCGCGAGCTTTGAGCCTGCCTGTAGAGGTTGTGCCTCGGGTTCTGGCAAAAGCGATTTGGCTGGGGCAGGGATGGTGTTCCTTGAGTCCTTGACTTAAGGAATCCAGTTTTTGGGCACTCATCCCTCAGCATTCCCTATTCTCAGGGAACCATGGTTACATGTGTAACCTGAGACGTTTTCCATTGACAAATTTTGGGCCAAATGGACATAGTTTGTAAACTAAATTTTATTAGCTGCACTTTCATTGTTTGAATACGTTCAATCATTTGACTTCCACAAAATGATATTTACACGACACTTACGTTTTTTTTAATATGTGAAATATTTGGATTTGTGGCGGTTTCATGCATCTTTTTTATATATTTTGTGTTTATGTACTGTATGTTGTGTGATTGCAGTGATCAGTTAAGAGCCTCTCAAATGTACTAGCAACCTGCTATTACATCTGCTCATGACATCTGAAAATCTGAAAAAGAAATACAGAAATTTTATACTTTGTGCTATTCTATATAAAAACACAGCACAGCATTTTAAGGTAAATTGTTGGTGATAAAAATATTTCACTTCTATACCACCTACTTTTAGTGTAAATCAGTTTAAATAACATAACTTAAGATTTTTTGCTGAAAAATATAAGCAACTGTAAGCGTCACATAAAAATGTATAAAATTTTAAAAACAGATATTAGGTTTTAGCATGTATAGCTTACCCTCTCTCTCATATCTGTGTGTGTTGCTCTGCGAGAGGCAGAGATTTATTCCAATACAGTGTTATGAGGTCAGAATCTGCTTGTCTTAATAGCTGTGATTTGATTTTTAAGAAAATATGTCTTGATTTAGAGATGCGGGTCTGAGCTCATTACCTGTCTGTGCCTCTTCTACATTTGACGTGCATTATTTGTGTTGTTATGGAGGTTGACTGAGTCAAAGACATCGAATCATTTGAAATGGACACTTCATATGTGTTTATACAGGATTTCACACTCAAACCGGCATCAGGGTCCACAATTAACTTTGGCAAGCATCAAATGTAAATGAAAATTGGCTTTGGTGGATAAGTAAACTGTTTTACAGGCCAGTTAACCTAACTCGTTTAAACAGTGACCCTCACTGATTATAAGTGAATCAAATCAAAGAGATATTGTACATATAGTCTACAAAAGAAAAAATGTAGCATTCTTTGATGTCAGTCACAAATTAAGCTAGGAGGCCATGTGGCATAACATTTCTGTTGTTTAGCCAGCAAAACAGAAATATGAGAAACAAAGTCATAGAGTCAATTTAAAAGAGTCGACTCTAGTAAAATAACTGATTCTTTTTTTTGTAAAAACATCGATTCCATCAACTCCTATGGCTGTAATTTCATTTATTTGATCAGAAATACAGTAAAAACAGTAATACTGTGAAATTGTATCACAATTTACAGAAGCTGAAGCTATTTTCCATTTGAATATGTTTTAAAATGTCATTTATTCCTGTGATCAAAGCTGAATTTTCAGCATCCTTACTCATTCACGTGATCCTTCAGAAATCATTCAAATATGCTGATTTGCTGTTCAGACATTTATTATTATTATTATTATTATTAATTTTGAAAACAGTTGTGCTGCTTTTTTTTTAGAAACCAATACATTTTTAGGATTCTTTGATGTATAGAAAGTTCAAAAGAACAGTGTTTATATGAAACAGAAATCTTCTGTAATATAATAAATGTCTTTACTGTTACTTTTGATCAATTTAATGCACCCTTACTGAATAAAAATATTGATTTCTTTCCAAAGAAAAAAAGGACCGTATATAGAGAGAAAGGGGGCTTATTAATAGTCACAGGAATCAAAACAAAACAAAGAAAAACCTGTAAAATAAATTAAAATAAAATATTTTATGTCCAGAAAATTCACTCACCATTGAAATGTAGGACAAGAAGTTAATTTTGGACCCTGACTGACACTCTTTTTCAAGTTTATGACAACAGGCAGATGAAATGAATGAAGATATTGAAAAAGCATACATATCCGTCATCGTTGTTGAAATGTATGATGTTCCAGTGCATTTCTACCAAAGCTGTGCATGTCATACAGCTTTAATGAACCCTTTAAAGGCCCATGCTGCTGTCCGCTGTCTAACGCTATGGCTTAAACACTAGACAACTACAGCGCAAGTGCTAGGAAACTGCCTCCATTACTGCTACGAGAACGTATCGGCGTGATCTGCAAAAGATGTGAATGAATAAATCATGTGATGTAGGAGAGCAAACTTGTCCTGTCCTGTCCATTATATTCCCGCCCCCCGTTCCCTGTATTTCCCGCTGAGCCTCAGTCGCCCCAGAGCTGCTCTGTCATGAGTTCCAGTTTGCAGAGGATCCAGCGGCGCAGGGGGCAGTAGTACTCGTAGTGGAACTGCTCAAACTCGGGCGTCTGCCGGATGTCATGCAAGAACGAGATGTCCAGGTCCGACTCCAGCAGCACGAGCAGGAGGGGAAGCAGAATCATGAGGAGACCCGTGGCCATCACCACCAGACGGGCGGCACTGCGCAGACACACCTGCATCTGCTGCCGTCCACTCGACGGGCTGCACAGCGACTGACGAAACACCTCTCTGGCCACTTCCCTCTCCCTCTCGGCCTGGAGCTCCAGCTGCATCTCTGGGTCAGCGTGCAGCTCCTTCAGCAGGCGCGCGGGACTCTGGAACTGCAGGTCTAGGCCGCCCTGGCTCTCCTCCACCGGCGTGGGCACCATGCTGGCACACGGGCTGTACGCTGTGTCAGATATGGTGAGAGCCGCGCACGCTTCATCTTCATGGTCTACGTGTATCTCTCTCATTTCCTCATCTGCTCTCGTTCTGTTGGCTGCCTCGTCTTCGCGTCTGTCCTGAACGTGGTTTTCCCTCTCCTCCATCTCCGCCTCCTCAGGAGTGACCGATGGTTTCAGTGGGGACAGATGAACCGAGTTTTTCAAAGCTGAGAGTCCTGCGGAGTGAACAACTGGTTGTGTTAATCACTGAAAGTTCACCCTTAAAGGGACAGTTCACCCAAAAATGAAAATTCTGTCATCATTAAATCAGAAGATATTTATTCAGTTGCTGGTCCACACGGACTTCCATAGATTGGAATTGGTATTGGATTGGAAAAATACTATGGAAGTCAATGGGGACCATCAAGTGTTTGGTCACCCACATTCTTTAAAATACCATCTGAGTAAATGATGACAGAATTTTCTTTTTTTTTTGGGTGGGGGTGAACTGTCCCTTTAAGATTAATTTTTCATGGATATTTCAACATTTCCTGAAGAACACATTGGTCATTATCAGAAAAAAAAATGTTGACTTGAATGTAGTCATAGTATATTTGATAGATTTGTAACTCTTTTATGTATTGAAAGCGAAAGAGCTTTTAAAATAAAATATTGCATATTCTTTTTCCAAATCTATATAGGGGCCATTTCTGTCCCCAGGACAATATAGGTACAAACATGCATACAAATTAACTATAAAATACATTTTATTATTAAGCAAAGTGTCCTGCACATTAATCTAACTGCAAATTTAAAATATTTAATTAAAAAAATATTAAAAACTACCTAAAACACAGAAAATATAGCATTTGTACATGTCCCCAGTGCCTAACGCTACATTTTAACATGAAATATAATGTTTAAAATCCTTCAGAAATCATTTTTATTTTGCATTTTTGTGTACCTCCATATCCCATCTGTGCTTTAAATACATTTATTTCAAAATAAATCTATAATATTTTGGATAAAATACACATTTTAGTCGTGTCCCCAGGTTTTCACTCAGTCCTGTTACGCTAACACATTCCCCCCTCTAAAAAACTGGGGAAATTCCACAAGACACATTTTCAACATAATATTGCAACATCTGGATCTTCTGAAGGCAATGAAATGATCGAAAGCATGTGGCCTTATTTTCTTTTCTGTATATTTGATGATATTGTAACGGTGGCTGGGAGCGAAATTATAAATATACTGTCCTGTTACCTAACCTTACTTTATTTTAAAAATACAAATCTTTGGTGAATCACTATAATTTATAGTATTCTCATAATATTAGCATGTACTCAATGTGGCTAGATTAGACGTATTTGCTAATTTTATCCTAAAATCTCAATCCTGTTACTTTCAGTCCTGTTACTCATATACTCATATATCCTATACTTATATATAGTAACTGAGTAATAGTAACAGGAGTGAGTAGTGTCATCAGATTTATTAACGTAAATATTAGGCTACATCCATATTAATCTAGATAAATTAGAAAGTGCATCTTTTTCTCAACATTTTGGCCTTCTATCCACACTGAGACAATGCTTTTGCCCAGAGAAAACCTATGGTCGTTCCTGCATTGTTGTTTTCTATTACATTCCTGCAAGTATGACAGAAAATGTACTTGAAATTTCTGTCCTGTGGCAATTACGTATTAGACTCATATATGGAATGGTGTTTGAGTGTGAGCTGCGCTATAAGAAAACAATATCCACAGAAAAACTGAAAATATATTATTGGTTAAGCTTATTATTTTTAATATTAATTTGAATTTAATATTTAGAATTTTTTCGTTATTTATATCTTATCTTATAACCCGTCTTCTACCATTAAAACATAACCCTAACAAAAACCTCTGCAGACCACTAGATTTAAATAGAAACATGATTTGGCCTTTTTTAGCAGTGAGGTCAGCTCACTAGTCAATGTTCAACACTTTCACTATACCTCACATGTGTAGTCAAACCTGTATACTAATATAATGGATACTCCTTCCTGTTACCCATTTCATTCCTGTTACTAAATGGTTTTTTTCTTTAAAAATAAAGTTAAACCACTATTTTTTTATTAAGTTTGGTCTGTAATTTATCCCATTGTTTAATAAATTGCATCATAGAAAATTGATAAGCTTGAGGTTTGAGTCGCCTTTAAAATGAAAAAAAAATGGGGTTGTGTACTTTAGAAAAATACACCTTGTGTATATAGTGATCTTTTTTTGACCATGAAACCAACAATTTCTTTCAAATAAACACCTGCCCGAGGGAGAAATGAAGGAATTTCTTGACATGTTTAAACATGCTTTTTAAAAGACATTAGAGTTTTGGTAACAGGACTGAGAAAAATGCATCCATCTTCCACTTAAAAATTGTGTAATAAATTAAATAAAATTACCTGAGATGGACCAATACAGATTTTGAATAGTTAAATATGTGAATTACTAGATTCAGTTTTTAAAAAAGGTAAAAAAAAAAAATTTTTTTTTGAAGAGTTTTGGAAGCAAATGGCACCCATTTGGTGGAATGGCCCATATGTATTAAAAATAATAGCATTGCATTTCCCCATTTATCACCATTAGAATGAATAGATTTTTAAAACATGTACTTACATTTTAGTTTTTGCAGTTTGTTCCTTTTTCTAATAAATACCCAGTGCTGGGTAGATTACAAGCAAATTGTAGTCTGTTACTGATGCCAAATTACATGACAAAAAGTGTTGTCAGTAACATAATCCATGACATTACACATTTTAGGAAATATAATCAGACTACTTTTAGATTACTTTTGACATTTATCACATTGATATAAACAGGATAATCTTGTATCATATTGATATAAAAATACAAAGAGAAAGAAAATATATTCAATTTTTTATTATTAACAACATGAAGTGCATGAAACATTACAAAACTGGGTTATGTGAAGGAACTGCAGGGGGTTTGTTTATATTCATGGTTATGAATAATTTATTGTTATTGTATGAATAATATGTAATCATGTAATCAACAAAAAAGTAACTGTAGTCTGATTAAGAGTATTTTAAAATGTAATATAATCTAATTACAAGTACTGAATTTTTGGAATCTGATTGCGTAATCCAGATTATATGTAATCAGTTACTACCCAGCACTGTAAACCACCCAAACCAGTACACACACACACACACACACACACACACACACACACACACAATACTATAATAATACGAATACAACGAATTCTAATTATTAGTAATACTAATTCTAAAAATACTAATAATTGGTAATACTAAGAATACTAATGATTAGTAATATTAATACTAATACTAAGAATACTACTGATTAGTAATACTAATACTAAGAAGGATATTAATACTAATACCAAGAATAATAATAATGCTTAGTAATATTAATATTAATACCAATACTAATATTAATACTGATACTACTAATAATAATGATTTAGTAATACTGATACTATGAATACTAATGATTAGTAAGAATATTCGTAATAATATTAATAAGGTCATTGATTGCTTTAAAAACCAGTCAAATTAAATCCCAACACATTTTGAATATAACGGGTTTGGCACAAAACATTTTAAGTAGTTTTTATTACTATTTTGAATTCGTTTTTACTCTTTATATTTTCATGTTTTCATTTTAATTTTTGTCATTTAATTGTGTGCTTTTGTCATTTGTACAAATTTTTGTTTATTAAAAATGTCTCTAGTTTTGCTTCAGTTCATTTTGTATTTATGTTAGTAATACAACTAGCTGAAATAAAATAATTCATTTCTAGTTCTTTTTTGTTAACTTTTACTTCAAGTTATGAAATGTTTATATATACAGGTGCATCTCAATAAATTAGAATGTCGTGGAAAAGTTCATATATATATATTGCTCTTCTCGTGTATATGTTGTATGCATGTTTAACCAGCAGTTGAGAGGCACAGCTGTAGCCTGTTCTTTGGACAAGTCCAGTCTAAATATAGACCCAGCTGCCTGACTAGTGTGGATTAAGACGAGTCTCCCAGCTAAGTTGTCAGTGACGTCGATGCTTCTCCATGCAAATATTCTCTAACACACACAGAGCTCTGCAATGTCCTTTGACCTTAACCATCCTCTCATTTCACTGTGACATTTAACATACTGTCAAAAAATGAAAACTGGATTGTTGGATGAAAAGCATTAATTAATTGATCCCTCGTTGACAGGATGTACCAGATTTCAAGGCATCAGCACTGACAGCCGCTTAACAGTTCCTGAAATACTAATTGGATAATCATGAGTTATCTACTGAACAGCTTACACAGAAACACACTTAAGTTAGTAGATGCAGACATATGGGCAAAGAGAAGATGTCACCATAGCGACACATAAAGAGCCATTTAACCCAGGAGGAGGAAACAGTCGTCACTAGCAACAGACCATCATGGCTACCATGGCAACAGTTAGATGCAACAATAACTAAATCTGAGGGAGATTCTCCTGAAGAATGTGAAAGACATAAAAGAAAAAGAAAAGAGAAAAATGCCGTTTGACACAAAAGTTGACATGCCCTCCCCTCCGATTATGTGTCATCAAAGTAAAGTACAAAGAACTAGATTTTCAGTTATTTCAATATTGTTAAGCTACACCCAGTGGAGTCAAGAGTTTTCTGCTGCCTTATAAGAGTAGTTCAACCAAAAATGATACGCCTGTCGTCATTTACTGGCGTACTTATTTCTGCAGCACATAAAAAAAGATATTTTGAAGAATGTTGGTACAAAAATATAAAATTTGTCCATTTTAACAATAAAATTGACAAAAATACACATACGACCTTTTTCAAAACATCTATTTTTTCCCAACTTTGGAATGATATGAGGTAAGTAAAAGATGACAAAATGTTCATTTTGGGATGCGTTTTCAGATTGACGTAAAATTGCTATTCAATGAAGAAATTATCCCGCATCCAGTCCATCTGTTCAATCACAATTATCAGATGCAAGCATTGGTAAATCATGATTTGGGAAGCTTCCGTACCGGTTCCTGAGATGCGGTCTCCGTGGCCGAGCAGCCGCACGTAGACGTCTCGTGCCGTATAGTTGGCCATGCGCAGCTGCAGGTTGTGACGTGTGGTGATCTTCACCTGACAGCGCATGGCGTCTCCTCGCTCCTCCAAACATTCACCCAGAACCTCATCTACATCCTCCACCCGCAGACCTTCGTCAGCAACCTTTTCACAACCCACCACACGCTCCCCCTGCTCTCCGAGAACCTCCATATCAACACCTCCCTCTCAATCCACCTCAAACTCACGGCTCCTGCTGGCTCAAACACTGCTCTTCTGGATGGGTTAAGGCTCATAGGATGGGGTCCTGCCGGCCCCTTCACTTCACCGGATAGCGGACATGTGAACAAAGTCGGGGCATTAGGGGCCGGATCAGCCCAAATGCAGGATGAGCTATTTATACAGCATCAGTCATAGCTCAAGGCTTTGCTAATCACAGCGGCTGATTATGGTGAAAAGATCCAGTCCGGAGTACAGTACAGCCAGCAGACATCACACGTATCCGGCTTTGAGGAATCCTGCTGTACACCCAGAACAACCTCTGACTCCTTTTATTATTTTATTAATACTTCATGATCAGATATTAAAGGGATAACAGAGCAGAATAATGTTCCCCTCCACTGGAGCTCAAATCTCGTTTGCCTTTGTGTTCAGTTAAAGGAATACTCTGGGTTTAATACAAGTTAAGCTCAGTTGATAGTATTTTAGGCATGATGTTGATTACCACAGACATTTTCAACTCGTCCCTTCTTTTTTAAAAAAAACAAAAAAAACAAAGGCAAAACTAAAAAAAAATATATTATAGTTTATTAAATGCAAGTAGATGAACTCAACAGTGTTTTTTTATACACTTAAGTAGGACTTAAGTACATCTTTATATGTAATTTCATAATTACTTCTATTATTTTTGAATTTTTGTGCTGAATGTACTGTCAAGCCGGCAAAACTAAAAAAATATATATTATAGTTTATTAAATGCAAGTAGATGAACTCAACAGTGTTTTTTTATACACTTAAGTTGGACTTAAGTACATCTTTATATGTAATTTCATAATTACTTCTATTATTTTTGAATTTTTGTGCTGAATGTACTGTCAAGCCTTTATTGTAGACTAAAATATACCCTAATGTCATTGCTATTTAAACTTGTATGTCATATTTTAAATATATTAATTTTAATTGTAATATTTGAATAACACACTACAATTAAAGTTATAATTAAGTACTTTACATGTATTTTACCATGTCAGTCAACAAATATAAAAAGTATACATACTTAAAGCGCAACAGTAGTTTATTAAAACAACACTTTAAAATGTACTTCTAAAGAAAAACGTTAAATTTGACATTAATTCAAAGCGCCCATTTTTAAGTGTACTTAAGTGTGTTAAGAAACAGTCATGAAAGTGTCTCTCTTCAAATACACAAATACAACATTATATTATCTTCAAGTAAATTTTTTTTTTTTAATTATTTATTTTACTTGTAATATTTGAAGCACACCACAAGTGCACATTCAATCCAATTAGGCGCACTTCTTTTCCGCCATTGGCTCTCACAAGTAAATGGAAAGTTTGTATGGCCACAAAAGAGATTTAAGAACTCATAATGTCTTAAATTGTGTCTGTTTCTCGCCCAAAGCTTATAGCACGGATTCATATAATTTATGCATTTTACAATTATGTTGTTTCTTAGACAGCATTAATGCTGTCTAATCTAACAAATCAACTCCCTACAGCAGTTAAGGCATGTCTGCAAAGATCGGAACGAGATGTAGCGATCTAATAGACAGTGTTTTTTGGAACGCCACTGTAATGTCTAAGACGTGAGCCAACAAATGGTTCATTTTAATCAAAGGCCATGTTGATATCACCAGCTAGAGTTGTAAATTTCAACTCTAAAAAGCCAGAAGCTTCTTTAGCATTATGCTGAAAGATTCATTGCACCAAAGAGAAGGCAGATTTTCAAGTATGAGTCACTGTTCTCCAGGGTGGAAACCGAAACAGTAACAAAAACACCAAAAATTGTACCAAAACAATGAAATAGAAAAATAAATACAATTTACATGACAAGTAGGTAAATGGATTTATAGTGCATTTCTCGAGTTTTAGCAAGTTTAAAATGAGTAAAACAAACTAGTTGATCAATGATCAATAGAGCACTGTAAAAATTATCATAATTTTTAATGGTAAAAGACTAAAAATGTAAAAATGCTACTGTAAAAACGGTAACACTTTGTTTTAAGGACCAATACTCACTATTAACTAGTTGCATATTACCATGCATATTAATAGAATATTAACTGTTTATTAGTACTTATAAAGCACATAGTAATACCTTATTCTGCATGACCATATTTTAGATTACTTAATCTCTATAACTACCTTACTAACTATTAATAAGCAGCAAATTAGGAGTTTGTTCATATTTAATAGTGAATATGTGTTCCCTATTCTAAAAACCTGTTAATGGTTAACAGCAAGCTTCCTTAACATATATGAAAAAAAAATCGAATGAGATATTTAATGTAATTTAGTAAAATACTCAAATTTCTAGAGTTTGGAAATGAACAATAACAAGACATCTTATAATTGACAGAAAAAAATAGAAAAAAACAAACATTAATTGACATTCCAAGAATTCCCCATGTGACACTTAAATAAATTTTCATTGAAATAACTGTTTCTTCTTAATGTTTATTGCATTACTTTACTGTCATATATGCTACCTCAATGGTTTTGTATTTGCTTACACTGTGTACATTCTATATATTACTATTGTGGAAAAGCTACTTTTATTCATCATGTGAGTTTGTCTTTATATACCAACTGTTTTTAAGGTGGTTGTCAGTAAAAAGTTAAAAACTGATTGTAGTACTTCAGTAGGTTGGTAGATTACTATTAGATCAGTTAATCAAATATGCATTTTTACAGTAAATTTAAGTCCAGTCTGCCAAACTTAAAATGTTGCTAGCTTATTTTCACGGTAAAGTTCTAGCTTCCACAGCTGCTGGATTTTAACTGTAAATTTCAAAATTTTTTATAGTGTAGTAGTGATGTCTGTTTTAGCAAGCACATTGTTTTCAAGCAGGATGAACAGGGAACTTCTGAGAAGGGCCAGTGTGACATTCAGTCCTAAAAAGCTTGTCCTGTCCTCTGGTAACTGGATCTGTGAAGGGCTTAGCATTGATGAACCAGCCTCAGATCTCCTCACACGGACACCACGGCTTCATCACATGACAAGACCCCTTCATTAAACGCTCTAGTTCACTCCGGATATGCCAGACCAGACAAAAAGTTTTGGTGAGCCTCTGCGAATTGTAGCCTGACTTCTGGCTTCAACAGGGCATTTTTGCCCACAGAACTGCCTTCATTGAATATTTTCTCTTTTTCAGATATTCTCTGTAAACCCTCGAGACGGTTGTGCATGTTAATCCCAGTAGATCATCAGTTTCTGAAATACTCAGACCAGCCCATCTGGCACCAACAATCATTCCACGTTTAAAGTCACGTAAATCTCCTTTATTTCACATTCTGATGCTCGGTTTGAACTTCAGCAGATCATCCTGACCATGTCTACATGTCTAAATGCATCGAGGTGCTGCTGTGATTGGCTGATTACACATTTGCCTTAACGAGCAGTTGAACAGGTATACCTAATAAAGTGGCCAGGGAGTGCATAAACAAAAAGTATGACAAAAAACTACATTTATCTGGTGAAAATGTTGGTCATCATGAGGCATTTCACCTTCTTGTAGAATAAAAACAGTTTGCTGGAATAATAATGTGACTAGAGTCTCGTGAATAGATCATGATCATATTTGTTAGTATTTTTAGAAGTACTTTTCATTTGTTTAGGGGTTAAAGATCTTAACAGTGGAGAAAGGTGCACTGTTCAGGTGTGTATGTATGCAGGCGTGTTACCGTTGTCTGCGGAGGAGTCTCTGTTTTCCCTGCTGGAGCTCAGTGCTGGTAGAAGAGGCTCCATGTTCATTATCAGCTGTTTATGACTGAGCGAAATAAAGCTTCTGCTTTGACCAAACTGAGACCTGAAACAGCCATAGAAACATACAAAAATGTTAAAACATGAACTTCTGAAGTGAAAGTGAAATCATTTAAAAAGAGTAGTTTTTTACAAAAAGAATTTGATTGATGTAGATTTTTGATGTAGACTATGTAGACATAATATCATGTTATAATATTACTATTAAAGGGTTAGTTCACCCAAAAATGAAAATTACCCCATGATTTACTCACCCTCAAGCCATCCTAGGTGTCTATGACATTCTTCTTTCAGACGAATACAATCGGCGTTATATTAAAGAATGTCCAGGCTAATCCATGCTTTATAATGGGAGTGGATGGTACCCCAAAATTTGAAGTTGAAAAAATTGCACCCATCCATTATAAACGAAGTCCACATGGCTCCGGGGGGTTAATAAAGGCCTTCTGAAGCGATGAGAAAATCATGGGGTAATTTTTATTTTTGGGTGAACTATCCCTTGAACTATTAACTATGACTTTTGCCTCAACAAACTCGTAATTTGCTGGTTATTAATAGTTAGTAAGGTAGTTGTTAAGTTTTGGTATGTGGTCAGATTAAGCGATCTAAAATATAGTAGAATAAGGCATTAATATTTACTTTATAAGTACTAATAAACAGCCAATATGCTAGTAATATGCATGCTAGTTATTAGTGAGAATTGGTCCATAAAGGGCACCTATTATGCCCGTTTTTACAAGATGTAACTTATGTCTCAGATGTCCCCAGAATGTGTCTGTGAAGTCTCAGCTCAAAATGCCCCACAGATCATTTATTATATCATTTTGAAAATGCCTATTTTGAGTGGAAGCAGAAACACTCTGTTTTCGTGCATGTCTCTTTAAATGCAAATGAGCTGCTGCTCCCCGCCCCCTTTTCTGGAATAGGGCTGTGCCTTTACAGCTCATACCTCAGACACTTTGTCAAAAAACATCCATTTGGTTTTGATTATCATGTCTATCATGCTGAAATCATGCGTTTTAAAGCCATATCAGTTTAAACTTCTGCTACACGGTTTTCTGAGCACACACATCCAAAGCACGTGCACAGAAAGCGGCTGTCACACGGCATGATGTGAGTACTAAACCAAGTTCTCTTTCACACACGTTTATGTTAAAAACACGCACAAGTTAGAAAAACACAGTCGGTTATGTCTGTGTATTAAACAGCTGTGAAAGAAATCTAAATGCATATTGTGGCCGTTTTAAACCATATGAACAGCCTGATTTCCACAACCTGAAGTGAGTGAAGTGTGGATTAGACACAGTAGGGTATATATAAATGGAGGCTGACCTGTGTACAACAGGAGGTTCTCTCTGAATCTTTGAACTGGCTTCAATCACTTCTTTAGCCACCCGACCACTGAAATCAAACCAGAAGCAATAATATTAAATATCAGCATGTCTGACTTATGGTTTACTTCCACCGGATCACTGCACAATCTCACCTGTAGCGAAATCTGCTTCCCTTGAAAAATATACTGCTGCTGGACACAGTCTTGATCTGACTGGACTTTGCACATCTAAATCAGAAAAAAGCAGTTAACAAAACAATAACCAACAGTTTGCCTCTACTACGTTCATATTCAAACTTGTTGCAATTGCAATATTTAAATCAATTCTGCAGCTTTTCTCCTACAGTGTGGCCTGAGCAATAAAAGCAGCTTGTGATTGATTGACTGATGTGTGTGTGTTAATATGAAGAGAGTGTTGTTGTTTGACAGAGGCAGGCCTGCTGTCTGGCTGGCATTTAGGCTCTTAATTAAAGGGCTTTCAACAGTAACATGATACCACTCACACAGAGTAACTAGAGACAGAGAAAGACATCAAGGCACTTATATCAGGATCATTCTCAGCAAACCGTGCCATCTGTGTGCTGCGTTTGTCCCATGACCTCATACTGATATAATTACCAGGATCTACAACTTCTACACATTATTAGAAAGATGTAAAGATGTATATAACTGTTAGTGTGGAATGCAAAATCCATTTTAAAAATGTATATTTAAAGCTTTCATT
>NW_015537950.1:226550-229626 GCF_001515605.1 Sinocyclocheilus anshuiensis
TTGTATATATAGTATTTTTAAAGTAAAATTTCAGTAAAATTTCTGATTATATCATTATATATATATATATATATATATATATATATATATATATATATAATGATATAATCAGAAATTTTACTGAAATTTTACTTTAACAATACTATATATACCAATACTCTGTTCAGCTCTGTTATGTTGATCTCCGCTTTTTTTGATGAGTGACATAAAGGTACGTTTGAATTGCATTCTATATTTTATTATGTTTTAGACTTATAATGGCCTCATTGCTGCAGTAGTTCATCAAATTACAGTTTTAATGGAAAATATGACTGTAAAAATACTGCCTGTAAATAATGTGGTGTGGTGTACTATATTTGCTTTTATTAGACATTTTTGCACTGATCTTAAACACCAAAAACTTTTGTATTTAACAAGGTTTTAAAAAAGTTATTTTTATTTATTTAGTTCGTTTTTTAATTTGTAATGTGTATTTAGTTTTTGAGGCACAGAAAAATAAATTGATGTCATCAGAAATTCCACACATTTAAACAGATATATTTGAAAATAAATAAATAAGCAAACAATTTTCTGATAATGACTCATATACACTACCATTCAAAAGTTTGCTGTTGGAAAGATTTTTTAATTTTTCTGAACAAAGTATCTTCTGCTCACCAAGGCTGCATTGATTTGACTGTAAAATCTGTAATATTTTGATATATTATTACATTTTAAAATGATTGTTTTAAATTTGAATATATATTTTAAATGTAATTTATTCCTGTGATTCAAAGCTGAATTTTCAGCATCATTACTCCAGTCTTCAGTGTCACATGATCCTTCAGAAATCAGTATAATATGCTGATTTGCTCAAGAAACATTTCTAATTATTATGAAAACATTTGTGATATTTTTGTCGAGACCACGATTTTTCGGGATACTTTATTGAATAGAAAGTTCAAAAGCATAGCATTTAATTTCTAAAATATCCTACTGACTCCAAACTTTTGAAAGGTACTGCATAAAAAGACCAAAAAATGCTACTTAGATTTACATTATGAAGAAGAGAGAGAGATATAGATAGAGAGATAGAGAGAGAGAGAAAGATAGAGAGAGAGAGAGAGATAGATAGAGAGATAGAGAGAGAGAGACAGAGGTAGGTACATTTTCATTTCTTCTACTTTTACTTGTGTGTCCGGCTAGACTGTTTGTTTTGTCCGTATAGTTCCTGTCCTGGTTTGTTTGTGTGTTTATGTGTGCATGTGGTCACCGTGGTCCTCCTTGTCAAGGTTGTTTTCGCTGTCAGGCAGCGTCTGGAGCCTAGTGTGCGTGCGGACGTACGTTGTGCCAGTAGCTGACGGCTTATCCTCTATTACAGCAATCTGTGTCCGCTTTGACAGGACAGAGTGTGTTTTGTGTAAATCATTAGGAGTGCGTGGCGGAAAACAACGAGAGAGAGAGAGAGTGCCGAGGGAGGAGGGGAAGACAAAAGCCATGGGATAGATGGGAGAAAACGGTCTTAGGTGGCTTGAATCGCAGACCGGTCACACAGCATGTGGCCCGCTAAATGTATTAAAGATGGTGTGCTGGCGCAGAGAGAGAGAGAGAGAGGGAGGGAGGGATGAAAGGACGACTCTCACTTGTAAAAAGCTTGGTTTTCCACGGCACATTTCCACAGGTGCTTGCAGGCTGCTGGTGTGGAGGTGTGGAACGTCAGAACCAGTTTCTTCTGCAGATAGATGAAAAGAAAGAATGAATAATTGAAGTGTGGAACAGCAAAGGTAGATACAATCAACTTAAGTGAATGGGGTGGTCAAAGCGAGTAAGGACATAAAAAATCTATAAATTACACAGAGATGGAATCTGAGCACAATGTCATAAATAATGAGAGCTGAACAAAATGCTGACCCAAATCTGTGTGCATGTTAGTGAAAGTGAAGGCTGCTGAGTGTGTTTACGGGCAGCAAGGCAGCTTTACCGGGAACAGAGCAGGGAATATGAGAGCACGAATCAATATAACGTCATAACAGCACAGTCAGTCAACCGGTTAGAGACGCTTTGACTGGAACGAACACTACTGTATGTACACCACACTTATTAACCATCATTTACACTATAGATAGCATGGGTTTTACAAGGACACACATTAGTGTAATAAATGAGTTAACCATGAGAAGCTGTGCATCCCTGTGATTTGACAACGATTGTGGAACGTTGTTAGTCACTCACAACAACCTATGATGAAAATCTCAAAAGGCCGATAAAAGTTACATTTATTATGATTAACATTCACAATGAACAATTCTCCTGAGTAATATAGTTCATTAGTCAGTTAATTGAATGTTTACATCAGTTTAATGGTTTGTAAAAACTCCAGTGTATGTGTTTTGGTATTGAATTTCAAAAAGGTGGTTCATCCAAATCTATCAGTTTTATATTTTATTACTAAGATAACAGATGGTGTTATACTGGGAATACAACTAGAGGATGTTGTTAAGACCTTTGGATGTGACTATATTCACACACTCTCAAAAAAAAAAAATCTGTACAAAATCTGTCAGTGTGGTAGTACATTTTCAAAAGATACTAATATCTACCATTTAGGTACTAATATGTACATTTAAAGTGGTAATATTAAACTTTAAGGTAATAATAAGCAATCTTTAGGGGTAAATAAGGTTGTCATAGCTTTTGTACCTTTTTTCTGTGAGTGATATAACACAGTTCCCTTTCAGTCAGTCACGTTCGACGTTACGTCAGTCGTGACTGACGAATTGGGTCTCGCCACGCGCACCCCGCCCCGCAGCGCGGGTATAAAATGAGAGCGTATGCAAACGCACATCAGCTTTTCGCTTCGGAGCTGAGCCTTCTAGTAAGACGAATCTCCGCAGACAAATATCTAAAAGAGCTCCACGAGCGACGGGCGTCTTTTTAAAGAGCACCACCTGGTGTTCCCGGACGAGTTTGCTGGATCCTTGGACAGGGCGGGGCCCAGCATCTCATGCAGAGCACAGGCGGATGACAGGATGTCGATCGCTGCATTGGAGGGCGAGCTAGGCTCTGGAGATGAGGATTCGGCTGCGCTGCCTCCGTC
>NW_015537950.1:231061-254832 GCF_001515605.1 Sinocyclocheilus anshuiensis
GGCCGCAGCGTGGAGCTGGCCGCAGGAAACCGGCGCAGCCCGCCTCCGCCCCTGCCAAGCCCGTGAAGCGCCAGGGCAGGCGGCGTCCCTGAGACGGGCGACCCGGAGTTCTTGGATCCTGCTCTTCAGGAGATGGTGACCGCACCACTCCTTCCCCCGGAGGAGGGCTGGGTGGAGAATCTTTTGTTCCTGTTTTTTTCTGTTCTGCCACTGGCTACCCAGCCAGTGGTACCCAAAACCTCAAAAAAAGAGCAGTTTCCTTTTTCTCCGGGTCCCAAGAGGGCGAGGATGGCAGTGCACGAGACCCAGTCTCCACACGGCCGTCTCCCACTCCCTTCGCCAATGGGCAGCAGGGTCCAGTTCAAGGACGCCATGCCTCTCACGAGCCCCCTGCTCAGCCATGGAGCCAGGTAAGTGGCGCACCGCGCACTCAGACCCCACTCTGGGACGCACTGCCTCCGGGGTTGGGTCCCTGTGTTCCACTTCGCTGCCCCACTGCGGGTACGTTGGTGGTTCCCCTAGTCCCGCTTGTTCGGTCGCTGGGGGCCTGGTTAGCGCTCCCCAGGCCGTCTCGCTGGCTCATGAGAACCATCAGACTCGGCTATGCGGGATGCTCCTGTCTTGCGTGCAGAGATCGCGGTCCTGCTGGCGAAGGACGCGATACAGCCGGTCCCTCCAGCCGAGATTAGGTCAGGGTTTTACAGCCCATACGTCATCGTACCCAAGAAAGGCGGTGGGTTACGACCAATCCTGGACCTGCGCGTGCTGAACTCCCGTTCAGGATGTTGACCTTCAGCGTTGGCTTCACGACCGGGTCCCGAGATGGGCATGGCGACACCGCACATACCGGGTTTCAGTCAACCCGTCCTGACGTCAGACCTTCAGCCCGTGGTCAGATCTTGCCTTTCTTCAGACAGGTAGCATCGAACGTGACTGACTGAAAGGGAACGTCTCAGTTACTTGTGTAACCCTTGTTCCCTGAAGGAGGGAACGGAAATGTTACGTCCCGTCGCCACAGTTGCTGTACCACTGCTGTACGGCCGGGGCGCGCAGTCTCGGCTCCTCAGCGAAAAACTGATGTGCGTTTGCACGCGCTCTCCTTTTATACCCGCACTGGCGAGTTTTGCCACGCGCTCCCCGCCCCGCAGCGCGGGTATAAAAGGAGAGCGCGTGGCGAAACACGCACGCCAACTGTCATTGGCTTGTTTAGTTAACACTCGAAGGTGATTGGGCTCTCGGGCGAGATCCCAATTCGTCAGTCAAGACTGACGTAACGTCTCCGTTCCCTCCTTCAGGGAACGAGGGTTACACAAGTAACCGAGACGTTTTATGTGCCTTATTGATTTTGTAAAACAGTTGCTACATAATATTAAGGATACAATTTTTTTCAAAAAGGTTTCTTCATTTCCAGGCAATTTTATGTTCCAGGGCTGATTTTTATTCAAACAAATACATTTCAGCATTTTTAATTGGAACCTTAGAAGCTGTTTCCGATTTTAAAATCCATCACAAATGAATTATTCTCTGTTTACATTTTCCATAATCTAATTGAGTGAAATAACGTATTTAAGGGATTTTACCTCCTAAATATGCTGTTATTGATAAAATGCATTAAATTATTTTTATTTCTTTAACCAGAATATAGTCCTGTCCTTTGCTGACATAATATAAACTAAGGTGCAGTGACATACAGTAATGTTTGGGTTGCAAAGATATTTTATATTTTATATATAATTATATTTTAATATTGTGAAATATTATTACATTATTACATTTTACCATTTTCTATCGTATTATATTTTAAAATGTAATTTATTTCTGTGATCAAAGCTGAATTCATGAACATTGTTGTATAAATATACACCATGTAAATATGCCAGAATTAGTAACAATAACTACTTTTCATCTGCAGTCCCTAGGCAGGTAACATAAAACTAACATAAGGACAGCCAACAATAATACAACATTCATTCACTATAAATGAAAAGATACACATAATGGTGACATATACATTGACAACAAACAACAAAACAAAACAGAAATACATGATGGAGAAGACATTGTTCATCCACCTCTATACTACACTCAATTTAACAGTGAAAGTGTATGGGTGATAAATGTGTGACAATTAAAAATGAATACATCTCTGGTTTTCTAGAAGCCACTGTTTTAAGTGAGTTTTAAAGGTGTTGAATGTAGGACACTCTCTTATTGGGAGGGGCAAACTATTCCAGAGTTTACCGCCTATTATTGACAGTACGTTTTGTCCAAAAGTGGTACGCCTAAATGGTATCACACAGTCCCCATTTACAGAGGCCCGTGTGCTACCTCCGCTTTCAAGTCTTTGGAAAAAGCCATGCAGCGGAGGGGGGGGGCAAGATTATGTAACACTTTATATACCAAACAAACATACTTGAGACGTTTGAAATTGTCAAAGCTTAAACATTTATGTCTCTCTAAGATGTCGCAATGGTGGAATGACAATGCCTTTTTATCAAAAGTTTTTATGGCTTTCTTAAATAGAGATTCAATACTTTTAAGAGTAGTTGTGCTAGTTAATGACCAATTTGTAAAACAATACTCAATATGTGAAAAGATCATAGTATATAGGAACAACTTGGCAGCTTTGGTGTCAAGAAACGGTCTAACTTGTTTAAAATTCTGCAAATTGAATTTAACTTTATTTGCCACCTTTTTTACATGACGTTTAAATGTTAAGGTGGAGTCATATGTGACTCCTAGATACTTGAAATCATTAACAATATCAAGCTCCTGTCCTCTAAGGAACACATTAGAATGTGACACCTTCATATTTTGTTTGGTAAACGCCATACAAACAGTTTTTTTGGTGTTTAGGTAGAGACATGACTTAGTAAGCCAGTCATCAATGTGAGCCATTGCAGATGTAAGTGTGGATGCTATCTCTTGGTAGTTCTTAGCATATGTAAAAATTACAGCATCATCTGCATACATCTGAACATCAACATTTTTACATGCCTCTGGCAAATAATTTATATACAATGACACACACATATATTATGCAAACAAAAACTTTTATTTTGGATGTGATCAATCGTTTGACAGCACTAATATATAACAATTTAAAGATCTTTACTATCACTCTTGACAATAGTGCACGCAGAATCAAATGAAGAAGTGTTTCCACAATATAAATGTTTGTATATCATGTATTTTATCACCACTCAGGAGGACATGGACTGGTTTATAATGAGTCACATGTTGGATTAATAACCATGCATGAGAGGACGAATGCTACGTCAGCGCTGTAATGAAAATGTATAGTGGGTATTGGTTTTCTGCTGGGTCGATATTCGTTGGATTCCTGTTGACGCGTCTGAGATTAAAGTGGGGTGAATGTGCTAAACTGCCGACCGAACTATGTGACAGCCTGAGCCCAGCGAATATATGTGTTGGATCAAACGTCCTGGGCTGAAGCGGAGGTGAATATGTAAGTGTTAGGCCGATGTGACAGAGATATATATGAGGCCTGATAAAGTGCTGTGAAAAACAGAAGTGTTAGGAGAATAAATTCCATTAACCCCACGCATCGTGTAATCTAAGACCGGGATCGATAGATGGAGTACTAAACAGAACAGTGAATCCAGAAAGAAATCAATACAAACCACTTCCAGGCCGTTTAGCATCAAACTGCTGCCCCTGCAATATACTGCTGAACGCTCACACTGAGATTACCGTCACATCACTAAAACAAAGCTAAATGTCAGAGCGCTCACCCAACCTATGACAAGAGACGGTCCACTAATCATCTGGGTTTAGGATGGGTATCCCACACTAAACTAACTGGGATTACAAACTGTGGTACACAGAGTGACGTCAGGTGGTATGTATAGCACAACCCTAAAAACATAACCCTTTTAACCAGTGCTGGGTAGTAACTGATTACATGTAATCTTGATCATAATCAGGTTCCAAAAATTGAGTACACACAATTGGATTATATTACATTTTAAAATGCTCACATTCAGATTACAGTTACTTTTTATGGATTACATGATTACATATTATTCACACAATGGCTGTAAATTATTCATAATTAATTGATTTCTTAATTCTCCTTAATTCTTCCTTTTATTTTAAAGTTTCCTTTTTTTTTTTTAAATATGTAGATTCTAGAAGAACAAAAATAGGCAAGCCCTGGTGTAATGTAATGTTTAATGCATTTCAAGATGTTGATCAAATAATGTAATCTACTGTATTTTCTTTCTCTTTGCTTTTTTATATCAACATGGTACACATTTAATGGTAAGTTTAAAACAAGTTAGGTAAAAAGTAATCTAAAAGTAATCTAAAAAGTAGTCAGAATACATTACCTTAATTGAGTAACTTAGATTTCATTACTAACTACAATTTTTATCATGTAATCTGTAATCAGTAACGGAGTAAAATGTGTAAGTAATCTACCCAGCACTGCTGTTAACTGGTTAAATGCCAAGTTCAGTCATGAAACTCTAGATGGCGCAGGCTGATAGGTCGTTAACGCAAATTGATGATATTCACAATGTTTAACTACTTGGCGCAAGCTGATTGGTTCATGTTGCTTACGCAGCCAATGAGTTTACTACTTTACATTTAAATGGCCGGTTAGTATATTCACTGAGCTTTTTGCAGCACGCGTTCAACCCTCCTTCCTCCCCAGTTCTACCTGTATAGATCTGCTACGGGTTAATTTTAGGGCTGCAACAACTAATCGATAAAATCGATTATTATCGATTATGAAAATCATCGACAACGATTCTCATTATCGATTAGTCGGGTCTGCCCACAGTGCACGTCCAACTCCAGCCGGTCGCGTCAAATTACAGCACTGAATTACGCATTTTTATGGACAAAATGCATCTAAAAATAGTGGAGGAAACAGAATGAGATGCTGCGGGAGAGTTACGTAATCCAAGCTGCCCAAAACATGAGATTCCTTTATTTTAAGCTTTAAGCTAATGCATTAGCGCAATGACTTGCCCTGGCAGATGATGCGTGTGCGTCCTCAGCGCAAAAACTTTCAGTTTATGGTCATATCCTTATGTATAAATGAAACAAATTCATGCGAGCATTTCCATTTTTTCATAAAGGTCCGTCCTGACAGTCTATGTTAAGTTTTAATCTTTACTGAATGAGCGGCGGGTGCATGCACATGAGCCCTCACTCCCAGTGGGCAAGGTAGGCCTCTGGCCTGATAGGCCATTCGGATCGCATCCACAATCCAGTGGGAGATCCTCTGTCTGGAGACAGCATTCCCCTTCTGCTGTCCTCCGAAGCAGATAAAGAGCTGTTCAGAACACCTGAAACTCTGAGTGCGATCTAGGCATGTGCGTAGGGCTCGCACTGGGCACAACAGAGACAGGTCGGGGTCCCCTTCTTGGAAGGGAATAGCTTGCAATGTTACCACCTGGTTCCTGAAAGGAGTGATGGGAACCTTGGGCACATATCCAGGCCGGGGTCTCAGGACAACGTGAGAATCTGCCGGCCCGAACTCCAGGCATGATTCGGTAACGAAGAGGGCTTGGAGTTCCCCCACCCTCTTGACAGAAGTGAGCGCAGTCAGGAGGGCCGTCTTCATGGAGAGGGCACTGAACTCAACTGACTGAAGGGGCCCAAGCTGATCTCTCTGTAAGGCTTGCAAGACCACAGTGAGATCCCAAGAGGGAATGAGACGTGGCCTCGGAGGGTTCAACCTCCAGGCGCCTCTGAGGAACCTGATAACCAGATCGTGCTTCCCCACCAATCTGCCTCCCACAGTGTCGTGGTTAGCCGCAATCGCGGCCACGTACACCTTAAGTGTAGAAGCAGACAGGTGCCTGTCCAGGCCTCCTTGGAGGAAGGAGAGCACAGATCCGATGCCACATCTCCGAGGGTCCTTCCCCTGGGAAGAACACCAATTCACGAAAACACGCCACTTCAGGTCGTACAACTGCCTCGTCGAGGGGCTCTGGCCTGACCTATGGTATTCACCATGGCTGGTGAGAGGTCTCTAAGTTTCTCCTGGTCGCATCCAGGGACCAAACATGAAGGTTCCAGAGATCCGGGCGCAGAATGCCAAATTGTGCCCTTCCCCTGATAGAGGAGGTCCTTCCTCAGGGGAATTCGCCAGGGAGGAACTGATGCCATGAGCACAAGCTCTGAGAACCAGGTCCTGTTGTGCCAATAAGGGGCCACAAGCAGGAGCTGTTCCCCGTCTTCCCTGACTTTGCACAGTGTCTGTGCAATGAGGCTCACTGGGGGAAACACATACTTGAGTAGGCCCCTGGGCCAGCTGTGAGCCAGTGCGTCCATGCCGAGGAGAGCCTCGGTCAGGGAGTACCACAACTGGCAGTGGGTTGATTCCAATGAAGCAAACACCTGTTCTAAGGGCACTCCTGCCCATAGAAAACAGATGTCCTCCCAAGGACTGAAGGTACGGCAACACAGCGGTGTGATGTTCACACGGTGTGAGCCGTGACGCCATGTCCATCTCGGGACTCGGGTACAAAGTCAGTGCTGAAGCGGTCTCATATGCATCAGTCCCAGCGGACTGCGGCTGAGAACGCCATATGCCCCAGGAGCCTCTCAAAGTTTTTAAAGGGACCGCCATTCTCTGCTTGAGAGCCCTCAAGCATTTCAGCACTGACTGAGCACGATCCTGAGAGAGGCGTGCAGTCATCGTAACCGAGTCCAATTCTACACCGAGAAAAGAGATACTCTACACAGGGGAGAGTTTGCTCTTTTCCCAGTTGACCCAAAGTCCCAATCGGGCTAGGTGGTCAAGGACCATGTCCCTGTGTGCGCAACCCAATTCTCGCGAGTGAGCTAGGATTAGCCAGTCGTTGAGGTAATTGAGAATGCGAATGCCCACTTCCCTGAGAGGGGCATGGGCAGCCTCCGCGATCTTAGTAAAGACGCGAGAAGACAGGGACAGCCCGAAGGGAAGAACCTTGTACTGATATGCCCGTCCTTCGAAGGCAAACTGAAGAAACGGCCTGTGCCTTGGTAGGATTGAGACATGAAAGTACGCAACAAGGTCTATTGCCACAAACCAATCCTGATCTCTGACACATGTTAATATGTGCTTGAGGGATAACATTCTGAACGGAAGCTTGTGAAGGACCCGGTTCAGTGTCCTCAAATCCAGGATTGGTCTGAGCCCCCCGGCTTTCTTGGGTACAATGAAGTAGGGGCTGTAAAACCCCTTCTTCATTTCGGCCAGGGGAACAGGCTCGATTGCACCCAAGGGTTGCGACCTCCGCCCGAAGAACAGCAGCATTCTCGCCTCGTACTGAGGTAAACAGAATGCCCCTGAACTTGGGCGGGCGCCTGGCAAACTGAATTGCATAGCCGAGCCGAATGGTTCTGAGGAGCCATCGGGAGGGATTGGAGAGGCTTAACCAAGCGTCCAGATACCCTGCCAACGGTCTCAAAGGAACCATGTTCGACGTACCTCCGGCAGGGTAACTGTGGCTGAGTGGAATGGAAGGCGCTGTGGTAGGAGGTGAAACACCCTGTGAAACACACAATGCCTTGTCCGCAGGGTCTGTCACATGTGCCACCAACGGATGAGGGAACATGAGTTCGCCAGCATGTGTGACAGACCCTTTGCATATGAATGTGAGGAGACAGAGTGTCTGTGTACAAACAGGTTCTGATGCATGGTTTCAGCGTCTGGCCGTCACAAATGGGAGGGCCAAAAATGCTGTGTGTGACCCAGAGAAGAAGGAAATTGCTGTTTTATTGACCAGGTGGTGGCGATCTGCCAGGTGGCAGACAGCCGTGGTGGAGCCGAATCCACCTCTCATCCCCCTGCCGGAAGTGGATCCAGGCTGGCAAAATGGTCCCTCCTCCCTGGGTCGCCCGTCTCAGGAGCGCTTTGAAGCCTTGCGAGGGTTCCTGGTGCCCTGATGACGAGCTGGCGGTGCCACCTTCCTGCGAGTGTTGGGCTGTTGGTCAGGCTTGACTGAAGGCCGGGCTGTTGCCTCGGGGGTGCAGGAGCAGGACCTGACCCACGCCGAGGCAGGATGTGTTTGATGGCCTCTGTCTGCTTCTTCACTGTGGAGATCTGCTGGGCAAATTCTTCCATTTGTGTCACCAAAGAGACCAACCTGTGAAATGGGGGTGTTAAGAAATCGTACTTTCTCGGCTTCCCGCATCTCAGCCAGGTTGAGCCACAGGTGGCATTCCTAGACCATTAACGCGGACATCACCCTCCCCAGGGCCTGCACCGTGACTTTCGTAGCCCGGAGGGCATTGTCAGTCGCCGAGCGCAGTTCCTGAAGTATGTCTGGGTTGGGACCACCCTCTTGCAGCTCTTTCAACGCCTTGGCCTAGTAGACCTGAAGGCCATGGCGTGAAGGGCAGACACAGCTTGTCCACCAGGGACGAAGAAAACTTACAGGCCCTGGACAGGAATCTCGGGCAGCCCCGCCAGGTGGCGGCATTTTGCGGGCAAAGATGTTTTTGTTTTTGAGAACCAATGGACATCGCCCTCCCCAGAGCCTGCGCCGTGACCTTTGTACCCTGGAGGGCATAGTTAGTCGCTGAGCGCAGTTCCTGCAGTACCTCTGGGTTGGGACCACCCTCGTGCAGTTCTTTCAACGCCTTGACCTGGTAGACCTGCAGGATGGCCATGGCATGCAGGGCGGACGCAGCTTGTCCAGAAGGCGAATAAGCCTTCGCTACCAGGGACGAAGATAACTTACAGGCCCTGGACGGGAGTCTCGGGCGACCTCGCCAGGTGACGGCATTTTGCGGGCAAAGATGCACCGCAATCGCCCTCTCTACACCTGGGAAACCTCCGTATACCCCCTCGCTGGACCCCCATCGAGGGTGGTGAGGACAGAGGAGCCGGTGTACCGTGTTCTGGCCGAAAAAGGGGCCTTCCACGATTTTGTCAGCTCCTCGTGCATTTCCGGGAAGAAAGGCACCGGGGCCGAGCGCGGCTTTGTGTAGCGCTCAGCACCCAGAAACCAATCGTCCAGCAGCGAGCGCTCGGGGCAGGGTGGGGGAGACCACTCCAGCCCGATGCTCTTGGCTGCCCGGGTAAGCACGGCTGCCATCTCAGCGTCAGCCTTGGACTGAGGCTCAGCGCCCGTAGGTGCTTGTTCAGCCGAGTCATCTACTTACGATGGCTCGAGCCCGACCTCCGATGCTGCGATCGTGCAAGTTCTGCTGTTGATCTACTGACAATGTGCAAATTAAAGAACACAGACACAGCTGGATCATTTCCATAGTGACCAATGCAATCTACCAAGAGCAACGCAAATTAGCGTAGAGACGATGATAATCAGGTGTGTGTAATCTACAAACACAGGCGCAAAATGAGTTAAGACATGCTTTTTTGGGGGCGTTAAATAATGTCACTAAATTGACTACCGCAAACCTTAGTAAATCGCATTGCATGATTCATTTAAATACTCTCCTCCCAGAAATTTTGCGTGAATCTCCTACAAATGCATATGCAAGAAGTTCAGCTGCAAAAATTACTGTGTCTGCACCTTTTCATTGCTAATGTTTGGCTGTATGTCTTTAGTAAATCCTGACAGTAGTTTGTTCGTTTACAGCAAAAGAGGGTTTGCATTGGCACAAGCTGTTAGTAAATCAGGCCCTTTATAGCTTAACATCACATTATATGCAATTTTACTGTATAATACTGTCAAATTTGTGATTTCATGTAAAATTGATCAGTTTCCCTGTTGGTGTTCCAATGGAGTTCCATGTTCCAAGTTGGTGATACATCACATACAATAAAATTTTATATAAATTATTTATTTATTTATTTATTTTTATTTTTATTTTTTGTTATCAGTAATGCATATTAGGATGTTCCGTGTTAAATTTAATGCTATTTAGATCTGTTTATTGCACTATTTTATTCTCATGTGAGTTAATGGTGTTTATCTTTGTGTGTGACCCATTGTCTATTACATTGTTAACATTCTATCACTTAATTAAATATAAAAGGTTAAAAGTTGAACACTTTTATAAGAAACACTGGATTCAGTTGTGAGCATCATAGCAATAATGAAACCAGAGATAGCAGCAAAAATAGCAATTATATAAAAAAAAAAATATTTTTTCCATGTAGATGTCGACATTTAAAGGATTTTGTTGATAAATGAGGTGGGAGAAATTCTTTATAAAAATGAACAATAATGACTTAACTATGAAAATATTTTGTAATTGTTAAATAAAATACATTTTAATAAATAAAAGCAATGCCTCGTATAATCATATTGACACACTGACATTTTTATTATATTTAATTTTTGCTTTATGAAATATACAAATTATGTACAGGAAGGGAAAAAAACACAATGTTTTTTGTTCTAATTTTATTGTCCAGATGCAAAAAAATTCCTCAATAAGCCACACAGTTTGAGGTATAATTCATGTCAGGAGTGCAAATAGTGCTGGATGAGTTATGTAAGAAGTCTCTAAGGTCTGTTAAAATGCCTGACTCTAAGTATATGAATAATAATTCAGAAATCATTCTGTGAGATTTGAGTAGGAGAACAGGTCAGCTGTTGCTCAACCTCCGTGGCTAGTGAACAGTCTGCGCTTCAACACTTCTGGGCAGAATAGTGTGTATCACAGACAGACGTGTGCACGTGTGTGTGAAACACAGTCACATGTCCGGTATAAGTAAATGCACACACATCCTTTTCAAGTGTATGTGTGAACATGCAGAGAAAGACACTTCAGTGAGAACAGCACACAATGATTCTCCCTGTTCACACATACAGTATCAACCCAGAGACTCTCAGGCTTGCATGGGTGGCGAGCCAGACAGGCGATGATATAGTGTACAGAAAGAACCAATCACACACACACAGATATAGACATACAACAACACTTTAGTTTCATACCCATCATATAATAAGCATAACTTCACAAGCAACCTAAGAAATATTTCATAGCTTTAAACCAGTGGTTCTCAACCTTTTTGACTCCAAGTCATTTGTGATTTACTGGATAAGGATTAAGTGTACATAGAGTATAATTTTGTTGTTCACAATATTGTAGAGACTGGCATAATTAGAAATATCTTGATTTTTTTTAAGCTTATTTTAATGCTTGTTTTGTCTTATTTTAAAACATTTAAGTCATGTTAAGGTCCCCTGGTTGAGAACCACTGTTTTAAACTATTTCAATAAAAGTTTGTTAAATCTATATAAAGTTTGGCTGCACAATGTCAAGTTGTATATAAATTGAGTTTTCTATTATAACAATGTCAGTAATAGCAGTGCATTTAGATTCATTCCCAAAAAGAAGGCTTTAGGATTTATTTTATTTAGGATTTATTTCAATCATTTATTTAAAAATATTTATTCTTTTTTTTTCAACAATATTTATTTAAAGTATTCATAAAATATTTACTAAAACACTCAAGAGCACAGTAATAAAAAGAGAAAGTATAATGAATTTAGGAAAATTACCTTCTATTGTTTAAGTGTATACAGGATAATATGGCAAAAAAGTTATTCCAATCTAAATCAAAATGAATAATTTTTAATTAGAATATCCAGTAAAATACTGGATGTTTTTCATAATTGTGCAGTTCTAACAGACAGTGTTGCCTGTGAAATTCTCATGAATACTCTATGTTGGGCACTACAACTAAAGACTGATTAAAATCAGGACAGATATGTGGGTGAGGAAATGTACTAAGGCTATATAGTCATAATTCATGAGTTCATCAATGGCCATGATGTATATGTTTACTCACCAGCAATGGAAAAGTGCACACAGAGAAAAGAAGACAGAAGCACATGTAAAACTAGATTTAAAGCATGACACACAAACAGAATGACAGGCACAGGACGCTGAATAAAGACCTTTTCACACCAAGAACCATAACTATAACAATAATTATATTAGTGCCCACACCAATGGACGTCTTGTCTATTATAATATGCAGTTTTGTCACCTGCAGCCTTAAATGCTTGAGCTTTTCAAAGTCAGGTGGATTCTCACTCTCAGTAATTTTATCATTCAACAGCTGGGGGAAAAAAATAATTCTGACAGTGATTCCAACGATATTGTTCCTTGTTATCATTATAGTTGTCATGTGGACGTCTCTATTTTCATATACAATTTAGGGTGACCATATTTTAGCTTTCCAAAAAGAGGACAGTATGGGGCGGGGTTCATGGGTGCAGGAGCGGGGTTTCGTCTAACACAGTATACATAGCAAGGTTTTTTTTTGTTTGCTTGCTTGTTTTATTTTTATAATAAATAATAGATAGAAGTAGATAGAATAGAAAAGAATATGGAATGCTAGTGTTAGAGGGTCATTTTTAAATAAAAATAAAACAAGTCAATAGACCAGAAAAAGAATAGATAATGCTTGTGTTAGAAGGTCATTATTTATAATAAATAAAAAGAAAAAAAAAGCAGAAAGAATAGATAAAGAATAGACAATGCTAGTGTTAAAGGCTCTTTTTTTAAATAAAACAAGTAGTTAGAATAGAAATAGAATAGAGAGTGCAAATGTTAGAGGGTCAAGTTTTTTTAATTAAAAAAAACAAGCAGATAAAATTTGAATCAGCATAAGAATACAGAGCGCTAGTTAGAGGGTCAAATGAAGATGAAAGAGATATGTTTTCAGCTGTTTCTTGAAAATGATTAAAGACTCAGCTGCTTGGATTTAGTTCATTCCACCAGGAGGGAACAGTTAATGTAAAAGTCAATGAAAGTTTTATCATAGGTAGAATGCAAAATGTTTCAATACAAGCATTTCAGTCAAATGTAATTTATGCAATATTTCAAACCTTTAACCCACTTGGGAAAATCAACCCATGGCAACAGTTTAAAAGTAGGCCAATTCTGTGGAAAAAAACGCGGACTTGGCAACCCTGCATCCGACGATGCTGCAGGAGTCAGCTTTGACTGATCACAGGTCGAGAATAAGGAGAGATGACTGACAAGACCATGCTGGAGTATTTGCTGCTCAACAGATCCTGAACTCATTGACAAATATCTGATCTTGTATGTGCTCCCTTTACACAGAGTGTGTGTGATCGCGAAATCGAAAGTGAAAGAGAACAGTGCACACACTCATTCAAAAGAGATTTAAATACTCTGCATACTGAGAGCGGCTCCCCGATGCGCTAAAATTATATATAATATTAGAATGTTTAAAAGGAGTGGACACGAAAATCGCGGGAGCGAAACACATAGCAGGCAACAATGGTCAGAAATTCAGCGGGAGTGGGATTAAGAAAACACCCTAATCCCGGACATTTTGGGCGATTAAGAAATCCCGGCCGGACGCATTTTTTTAAGTCCAGAAAGAGGACATGTCCGGGGAAAAGAGGACGTATGAACACCCTATATAATTAGAACAATTATTAAAACTTTATACTTGTAGTTATCATTACAATTATTGTCCTTAGTGTGAACAGGACTGAAATCTGTACTGGCAAAACAAAGCCACTTTGATATCTGCATTAAAACGGTAAGGTTTGATGTAGGGTGACCATATGTGGAGAAATGTCTGGGTTTTGGCTTTGTTTTTCTGTTGTTTTCATACTTACTGAGGATAATGACTGAAAAGTAGTTTGACCAATAGTGTGCAGTAGGGCTGTCATGATTCCTCGATTCAATTCGAGTACTCGATTTAAAAAAAAATTTTTTTAGATTGCATTTTGCCCGTGTTGAGTAACCGGCAAAATACCGAAAGTGGTGCATCCCATGGACGAGAATCCATTAAACACATTACTGCATGATATATTAAACCCATTTAAAAATCATAATAAAGCATAATGCTATTGTGAATTTACAAACGCTATGATTCAATTAAATAAATATATGCAATGCAGGTTTAATATATGCGTCTCAGAGGGGCTCCATTCTCAGTAAATGCTGCTCCACACAAACTGTTATCGTTTATATGAAGGGAGCGTATCAAACTCCATTTCTGCATATTGCTGTGTGTTTGGGTTTATTATAACATTCATCTGGGAACGCAACGTGCGCCATTTCATCAGATTTGTAAAGTAAATCATTTACTAGCCTACGCAAACACAGGAGAATACATCAATATCTTTCCCATTATGTAAACTGTTCATCGCGACTTCAAATAAAAGCTCAAACTCTCACTCTGAGTTTGCACGTTTTGATATCCACATATTCAAGAAATGACAGTAGCTGTAGCATTTCTGTCATAAAGAAATGGCCAAATATCAAAGATAAAGTGGACATTTTAATTAAATGTTGTTTAGTCAATATTAAACAAGGATTAGATTGCGCTGTAAAGTGTAAAAAGAATCGTCCGGCCGTTGGCGCCCTCTGCAGGCATTTGTTATAATGCGTACGTTAGCTCTATTGTTTATAACACATTATGTATTTTAACAGTTTTGTTCAATAAAACCATATGATTTCTTGCTTTTGATACTTTATTTGAACATCCTGAACTCATTGACAAATATCTGATCTTGTATGTGCTCCCTTTACACAGAGTGTGTGTGATCGCGAAATCGAAAGTGAAAGAGAACAGTGCACACACTCATTCAAAAGAGATTTAAATACTCTGCATACTGAGAGCGGCTCCCCGATGCGCTAAAATTATATATAATATTAGAATGTTTAAAAGGAGTGGACACGAAAATCGCGGGAGCGAAACACATAGCAGGCAACAATGGTCAGAAATTCAGCGGGAGTGGGATTAAGAAAACACCCTAATCCCGGACATTTTGGGCGATTAAGAAATCCCGGCCGGACGCATTTTTTTAAGTCCAGAAAGAGGACATGTCCGGGGAAAAGAGGACGTATGAACACCCTATATAATTAGAACAATTATTAAAACTTTATACTTGTAGTTATCATTACAATTATTGTCCTTAGTGTGAACAGGACTGAAATCTGTACTGGCAAAACAAAGCCACTTTGATATCTGCATTAAAACGGTAAGGTTTGATGTAGGGTGACCATATGTGGAGAAATGTCTGGGTTTTGGCTTTGTTTTTCTGTTGTTTTCATACTTACTGAGGATAATGACTGAAAAGTAGTTTGACCAATAGTGTGCAGTAGGGCTGTCATGATTCCTCGATTCAATTCGAGTACTCGATTTAAAAAAAAATTTTTTTAGATTGCATTTTGCCCGTGTTGAGTAACCGGCAAAATACCGAAAGTGGTGCATCCCATGGACGAGAATCCATTAAACACATTACTGCATGATATATTAAACCCATTTAAAAATCATAATAAAGCATAATGCTATTGTGAATTTACAAACGCTATGATTCAATTAAATAAATATATGCAATGCAGGTTTAATATATGCGTCTCAGAGGGGCTCCATTCTCAGTAAATGCTGCTCCACACAAACTGTTATCGTTTATATGAAGGGAGCGTATCAAACTCCATTTCTGCATATTGCTGTGTGTTTGGGTTTATTATAACATTCATCTGGGAACGCAACATGTGCCATTTCATCAGATTTGTAAGGTAAATCATTTATAAATCTACGCAAACACAGGAGAATACATCAATATCTTTCCCATTATGTAAACTGTTCATCGCGACTTCAAATAAAAGCTCAAACTCTCACTCTGAGTTTGCACGTTTTGATATCCACATATTCAAGAAATGACAGTAGCTGTAGCATTTCTGTCATAAAGAAATGGCCAAATATCAAAGATAAAGTGGACATTTTAATTAAATGTTGTTTAGTCAATATTAAACAAGGATTAGATTGCGCTGTAAAGTGTAAAAAGAATCGTCCGGCCGTTGGCGCCCTCTGCAGGCATTTGTTATAATGCGTACGTTAGCTCTATTGTTTATAACACATTATGTATTTTAACAGTTTTGTTCAATAAAACCATATGATTACTTGCTTTGGATACTTTATTTGAACTAATTATTATTGCCTCATTGCTATTATATATATATTTTAAGTAATTTTAAAGGCTACTGTTTGCTTAGGTCTATTTTTATTACTACAAAAAATGAATTATAGTAATCCGATTACTAGATTATTTGTCAGAATAATCGACTGATTACTCGATTACCAAAATAATTGTTAGTGACAGCCCTAGTGTGCAGGCATTATACATAATCGAACAATCACAGTGTACGATAAGGCAGGATCTACAGAGAACTGTTAAAGCAATGTATGTACATGTACATATAATGTATGAGGACTGTAAAGAAACCGTCAGTAGGAAAACAAAGCCAAAACCAGGACATTTAATTTTTAGAAATCCCGGCTAGGACACATCTGGGGAAAAAGAAAATGTATGGTCACCCTGTTTAATAGGCTTTATTCTTTATGAATAATTTAAATGATGTTTTCAGCTATTTATTATTGTAGAATGAATAATAGGGGCATGAGAATGTTAATAAATATATAGGACAATGCCAGTGAGTTTACCAAAGCTCTCAAATGAATGTAAGATAACATAAAATTGAGTTTATAATGTCCTCATGATGTAATGTACAGCATAATGATAATCTGAATGGTTTTAGGTCAGGTTTCATTGGTATTACATGGTGGGTAAATGCATTATGAACTATATGACTAAAATGAATGAGAGTTTTAAAAAGATAATGTATCTTACCTCTCTTTGCACTCCAATCACATAAAACGTTTTCCCTTCAAACTTAAATTTGCTGACATCTGCCCTGCAAGAGTGAGGGATACAAATGAAAGTTACAAGTGAGGCGTTCAATGTAAAAGGTTAATGTCAACAGACACTCTAACGCTATGAGAGGGAAACTCTTCAAAAGCATTCATCTGCTTGTTGACTGTGAGCTGGTGTTAACAACCGTACAAAACCTCATATGTCATATAGATCAGGAGCACCCACAGACCGCTCATCCTTCCACTGATCAACTGGCCTTACATAATGTCTGTGAGTCACAGCGCACAGGCTTTCAACTGTCTGTCGGGAAACAGTTTTATTTACAAGCTCTCAAGCTGATTTTGAGGAAGAACAGATCCTCGTTGCAACTCAATTTGCAAGGTTATTGCATCAGATTTTTAAAAGATATTCAAGACTTTCATTGGAGATGCTTAATGGCAAGACATCCTTGATATATTATATACAGTATACGGATAACTATAATGATAAAGATAACTAACATTTTCATTCCACAAGAATAGGAAATTCACACCACAGCTAACAGTAACAACACCGAGGAACAATGTCATTGGAATCACTATCAAAACTTTTATTTCCAGCTTATTAACAATTAAAAACACTGGCAGCCAATCAGAATCAACCCAAATTTAAAAGAGCTCTAGCATTTAAAACAGCAGATGACAAAACTGCACAATGCTCTTATCACAAATAGAGCATTATCATCCATTGGTGTGGACACTAATACGGCTATACTTATTTTTATAGTTATTGGTGTGAACGGGCCTTGTCACCAAAAATGGCAACTATCAGAATAACTATACACCAATAGAGAGGTAACTTCTGTTTATTATTATTGTCGCTTATAATGCTCAAGCTCGTTTAAAGTTGGGTGGATTCTGATCAGCTGGAAATAATAATTCTGAAAGTGCTGTTTTCTGTGTTGGTATTGTTATCATTACTCACAAAATTAGAACAATTATTATAATTTTACAGTTATAGTTATCATTATAGTTATCATCCACGGTGACAATAAGGACTTAAAGGGATAGTTCACCAAAAAATATTACAATTCTGTCATTTATTACTCACCCTCATGTCGTTCCAAACCCATAAGACAGGGGTCAACAGACTCAGTCCTGGAGGGCCGGTGTCCTGCAGAGTTTAGCTCCAACCCTAATTAAACACACCTGAAGCAGCTAATCAAGGTCTTACTATGTATACTTGAAACTTCCAGGCAGGTGTGTTGAGGCAAGTTGGAGCTAAACTCTGCAAGACCCCAGCCCTCCAGAATCAAGTTTGGTGACACCTGACGTAAGACCTTCGTTCATCTTCAGAAAACAAATTAAGATATTTTTGATGAAATCCGAGAGCTTTCTGACCCTGCATAGAGAAAGCAACGCAACTGACACGTTCAAGGCCCAGAAAGGTAGTAAGGACATCATTAAAATAGTCCATGTGACATCAGTGTTTCAACCGTGATATTATGAAGTGACAAGAATACTTTTGTGCTCAAAGAAAAGAAAAATAATGAAAATAAATTCTAAATTGATGAAAAATAAATTCAACAATTTGTTCTCTTCCACATCAGTCCTTGACACACATTTTCATTTTTGTTTTCTTTGCCCAAAAGTATTATAGTAGCGTCATAAAATTACGGTTGAGCCACTGATGTCACATGGACTGTTTTACCGATGTCCTTACTACCTTTCTGGGTCTGGGAACATTTCAGTTGTATTTCTGTCTGTGGAGGGTCAGAAAGATCATGGATTTCATCAAAAATATTTTAATTTGTGTTCTGAAGATGAATGAAGGTCTTACAGGTTTGGAACGACATGAGGGTGAGTAATTAATGACAGAATTTTCATTTTTGGGTAAACTAGCACTTTGTTTTAGTTTTTTTCCAGAATAAGCTACAAAGTGGACACTAGACTTATGGTGAGGTCAATTTGACTGTTGTTCACCAAACTGTCGCATACAAAATCCAGTTATTTCAATAGGAATCCACAAAACCAACCAAATTTTGTGTCAGGTGAAAGTATTTCCCTATGGTGATTTCACAGCATGTTCAAGGATTTTGCGGATTCGTTGCATTGACCAACATAAAGCTGATTGGTTTAAAAGTGACTTTTGTTTGAGCTGTGCTTGCTACACTAATGACAACAGACAGTCAGCCTTTTTTGTCTGTGAAAACTACACTGAGTAAGGTAATGTAGTGATGGCAAGTGAATCTGAGATCTGAGAAGATATAAAAAAAAAGCGATAAGATGGTTACCATTTTAAAAGCTGGATCCGCTTATTTCCCTGGAAAACCACAAACCCTCTTGCAGTGAATCCCAGGAAGGCTGTGGATCCTGTGAAATCCTGAAATGAATTAGATTAAGCTTCAGATTCATGATGCTTCAGCTAAAACCAAAATTAGTTTTTGCATTCCATTGCATTGCATTCCTTTTTTTTTTTAATTGTACATGTACATTTGCTAGATGGACGTCTTTGATCATTGTGTAGCTTCTTACTTTTTTTCAGCAGCAAATGAAGTTCAACTACTATGACAGATATTTTTGGTCGAGTCAGTACCTTGCAGGGATGTGGGTCGACTCCATATGTGTCCAGTGTGTGAGCCCTCTGAAGAAGATTTAACTCGGCGAGGGCAGGACACTGTCCCCTACAGAAACAAACAACACAATCTTACAATAAGATCTACAACTAGGCAACACCAAATCTTTAATACTATATACCCTAAATTATTAAGGTTACACATACAATAGGCAGGTGTGTTGAGGCAAGTTGGAGCTAAACTCTGCAAGACCCCAGCCCTCCAGAATCAAGTTTGGTGACACCTGACGTAAGACCTTCGTTCATCTTCAGAAAACAAATTAAGATATTTTTGATGAAATCCGAGAGCTTTCTGACTCTGCATAGAGAAAGCAACGCAACTGACACGTTCAAGGCCCAGAAAGGTAGTAAGGACATCATTAAAATAGTCCATGTGACATCAGTGTTTCAACCGTGATATTATGAAGTGACAAGAATACTTTTGTGCTCAAAGAAAAGAAAAATAATGAAAATAAATTCTAAATTGATGAAAAATAAATTCAACAATTTGTTCTCTTCCACATCAGTCCTTGACACACATTTTCATTTTTGTTTTCTTTGCCCAAAAGTATTATAGTAGCGTCATAAAATTACGGTTGAGCCACTGATGTCACATGGACTGTTTTACCGATGTCCTTACTACCTTTCTGGGTCTGGGAACATTTCAGTTGTATTTCTGTCTGTGGAGGGTCAGAAAGATCATGGATTTCATCAAAAATATTTTAATTTGTGTTCTGAAGATGAATGAAGGTCTTACAGGTTTGGAACGACATGAGGGTGAGTAATTAATGACAGAATTTTCATTTTTGGGTAAACTAGCACTTTGTTTTAGTTTTTTTCCAGAATAAGCTACAAAGTGGACACTAGACTTATGGTGAGGTCAATTTGACTGTTGTTCACCAAACTGTCGCATACAAAATCCAGTTATTTCAATAGGAATCCACAAAACCAACCAAATTTTGTGTCAGGTGAAAGTATTTCCCTATGGTGATTTCACAGCATGTTCAAGGATTTTGCGGATTCGTTGCATTGACCAACATAAAGCTGATTGGTTTAAAAGTGACTTTTGTTTGAGCTGTGCTTGCTACACTAATGACAACAGACAGTCAGCCTTTTTTGTCTGTGAAAACTACACTGAGTAAGGTAATGTAGTGATGGCAAGTGAATCTGAGATCTGAGAAGATATAAAAAAAAAGCGATAAGATGGTTACCATTTTAAAAGCTGGATCCGCTTATTTCCCTGGAAAACCACAAACCCTCTTGCAGTGAATCCCAGGAAGGCTGTGGATCCTGTGAAATCCTGAAATGAATTAGATTAAGCTTCAGATTCATGATGCTTCAGCTAAAACCAAAATTAGTTTTTGCATTCCATTGCATTGCATTCCTTTTTTTTTTTAATTGTACATGTACATTTGCTAGATGGACGTCTTTGATCATTGTGTAGCTTCTTACTTTTTTTCAGCAGCAAATGAAGTTCAACTACTATGACAGATATTTTTGGTCGAGTCAGTACCTTGCAGGGATGTGGGTCGACTCCATATGTGTCCAGTGTGTGAGCCCTCTGAAGAAGATTTAACTCGGCGAGGGCAGGACACTGTCCCCTACAGAAACAAACAACACAATCTTACAATAAGATCTACAACTAGGCAACACCAAATCTTTAATACTATATACCCTAAATTATTAAGGTTACACATACAATACTGTTCAAAAGTAAAAAAAATAATAATATTCAGCAAAGATGTGTTAAACTGATCAAAAAAATGACATTTAAGACTTAAATTGTTAGAACAAAATATTAAGCACAACTGTTTTCAACATTGATTATAATCAGAAATGTTTCTTGAGCAGCAAATCAGCATATTAGAATGACCTTGTCACCAAAAATGGCAACTATCAGAATAACTATACACCAATAGAGAGGTAACTTCTGTTTATTATTATTGTCGCTTATAATGCTCAAGCTCGTTTAAAGTTGGGTGGATTCTGATCAGCTGGAAATAATAATTCTGAAAGTGCTGTTTTCTGTGTTGGTATTGTTATCATTACTCACAAAATTAGAACAATTATTATAATTTTACAGTTATAGTTATCATTATAGTTATCATCCACGGTGACAATAAGGACTTAAAGGGATAGTTCACCAAAAAATATTACAATTCTGTCATTTATTACTCACCCTCATGTCGTTCCAAACCCATAAGACAGGGGTCAACAGACTCAGTCCTGGAGGGCCGGTGTCCTGCAGAGTTTAGCTCCAACCCTAATTAAACACACCTGAAGCAGCTAATCAAGGTCTTACTATGTATACTTGAAACTTCCAGGCAGGTGTGTTGAGGCAAGTTGGAGCTAAACTCTGCAAGACCCCAGCCCTCCAGAATCAAGTTTGGTGACACCTGACGTAAGACCTTCGTTCATCTTCAGAAAACAAATTAAGATATTTTTGATGAAATCCGAGAGCTTTCTGACCCTGCATAGAGAAAGCAACGCAACTGACACGTTCAAGGCCCAGAAAGGTAGTAAGGACATCATTAAAATAGTCCATGTGACATCAGTGTTTCAACCGTGATATTATGAAGTGACAAGAATACTTTTGTGCTCAAAGAAAAGAAAAATAATGAAAATAAATTCTAAATTGATGAAAAATAAATTCAACAATTTGTTCTCTTCCACATCAGTCCTTGACACACATTTTCATTTTTGTTTTCTTTGCCCAAAAGTATTATAGTAGCGTCATAAAATTACGGTTGAGCCACTGATGTCACATGGACTGTTTTACCGATGTCCTTACTACCTTTCTGGGTCTGGGAACATTTCAGTTGTATTTCTGTCTGTGGAGGGTCAGAAAGATCATGGATTTCATCAAAAATATTTTAATTTGTGTTCTGAAGATGAATGAAGGTCTTACAGGTTTGGAACGACATGAGGGTGAGTAATTAATGACAGAATTTTCATTTTTGGGTAAACTAGCACTTTGTTTTAGTTTTTTTCCAGAATAAGCTACAAAGTGGACACTAGACTTATGGTGAGGTCAATTTGACTGTTGTTCACCAAACTGTCGCATACAAAATCCAGTTATTTCAATAGGAATCCACAAAACCAACCAAATTTTGTGTCAGGTGAAAGTATTTCCCTATGGTGATTTCACAGCATGTTCAAGGATTTTGCGGATTCGTTGCATTGACCAACATAAAGCTGATTGGTTTAAAAGTGACTTTTGTTTGAGCTGTGCTTGCTACACTAATGACAACAGACAGTCAGCCTTTTTTGTCTGTGAAAACTACACTGAGTAAGGTAATGTAGTGATGGCAAGTGAATCTGAGATCTGAGAAGATATAAAAAAAAAGCGATAAGATGGTTACCATTTTAAAAGCTGGATCCGCTTATTTCCCTGGAAAACCACAAACCCTCTTGCAGTGAATCCCAGGAAGGCTGTGGATCCTGTGAAATCCTGAAATGAATTAGATTAAGCTTCAGATTCATGATGCTTCAGCTAAAACCAAAATTAGTTTTTGCATTCCATTGCATTGCATTCCTTTTTTTTTTTAATTGTACATGTACATTTGCTAGATGGACGTCTTTGATCATTGTGTAGCTTCTTACTTTTTTTCAGCAGCAAATGAAGTTCAACTACTATGACAGATATTTTTGGTCGAGTCAGTACCTTGCAGGGATGTGGGTCGACTCCATATGTGTCCAGTGTGTGAGCCCTCTGAAGAAGATTTAACTCGGCGAGGGCAGGACACTGTCCCCTACAGAAACAAACAACACAATCTTACAATAAGATCTACAACTAGGCAACACCAAATCTTTAATACTATATACCCTAAATTATTAAGGTTACACATACAATACTGTTCAAAAGTAAAAAAAATAATAATATTCAGCAAAGATGTGTTAAACTGATCAAAAAAATGACATTTAAGACTTAAATTGTTAGAACAAAATATTAAGCACAACTGTTTTCAACATTGATTATAATCAGAAATGTTTCTTGAGCAGCAAATCAGCATATTAGAATGATTTCTGAAGGATCGTGTGACACTGAAGCCTAATGATGCTGAAAATTCACCTTTGACATTTTTACTGTATTTTTGATCAAATAAATGCAGCCTTTGTGAGCATAAGAGACCTCTTTCAAAAACATAAAAAAATCTTACCAATCCCAAACTTCTGAATGGTAGTGTACAATTAAATTTAGTTCTACAGTGGGCATGTGGCTTAAATTTGGTGTTTTTTTTCCTCTCACCTCAGCTCGTTCTGGTGGATCTCCATGATCTTGCGCTCTAGTTTGAGGGACTGTTTGGGGAAGAGCTTGAAGTCGCTGATGTAGTCTGCAGGATGTTCCTCAGGATCGTAGTCCCCAAGCTCAGCTAAAAAAAGACAAACAGCCTTAAAACTCATCAAACGACCATATGAAACGCTGATCAGCCCATGTATCTGCAACAAGAGACTTTCATCCGTTGGCCGGCATGACGTCACTACCGGTGCGACTATAGTATAAATAGGCGCCGGGAGCACACACATCATTCATCATTCCGTCTGAAGCTTGCATCCGCAGCATGGCAAGAAACCTAGAGGACGCAGTGT
>NW_015537950.1:257989-262734 GCF_001515605.1 Sinocyclocheilus anshuiensis
GAATGATGTGTGCTCCCGGCGCCTATTTATACTATAGTCGCACCGGTAGTGACGTCATGGCTGTCGCCGGCCAACGAGTTGGTGTTTTTTCAATGTATGCTTCAGACACGGGTCACGACGAGGCGTTCCCTATAGCGACCCCTAGAGGACGCAGTTCGAAGTTCCCATGAAACGGAACTCATCAATGACCAGATGAAAAGCTGAAGAGCCCATGTATCTGCAACTTGCATCTGTTCCTGATCTAAATAAGATTCATATCCATCAGAAACTCTCTTTGCTGGTCGCTTTATGGGCAGGGAAATGTATAAAGAGGATTGAAATATGACTGTTCATTAGTTAAAATGCTTCCAGAAGAAAATGTCTCAGGAACACTGTGTTACTGCCGCTGCCAGAGTCTGATGTCAAATAGTACTTAAGCTTTGGTTACATCAGAAAATGTAATGAAAAGTGTGATTGATTGCAAAATTGTCTAAAGATGAGATTGTATTCTTACCCTGTACTATACAGGCTCCAAGATACGCAGCATCAGCGAAGGGACACAACAGCCTACCGTGGTACACGTCTCTCTTCAGCTGCAGGTACAGAAGATACCTGACAATAGAAACAACAGTTGAGGAGACATTTCCAAAGAGTGTTAGTGTTATTTTGACATGAAACATTCACCATGGATTCTCTTTCTTTGGCTACATTCACAGTACAAGCCAAAGTGTCAAATCTCAATATATATATTTTTTTCTTAATTCCAACCTCAGATTTTGGGTTCAGGCTGTTCACATGACCCTTTAAATATGGCCCACATCAGAGACTCTGAATAAGCTAAATATGCATAAGTCACCCTATCTATCCCAACGTGTTTATATTAATATAATTTTATCTTCAACAAATCTCATAATACATTTTAAAAAAAAAATCATATTTTGATTATTCCTAATTTAAAAGTAAGCATTATTATTTTAACTTTTCACACACACACATACACAAATACAATATATATAGAGTGCAATTCAAAATGTATTTTATGATTACAAAATTATTTTAAAAGATTATGATTATTACACTGCAAAAACTGGTAACCTGCAATATTTCTATATTTCTAAATACAATAAAAAAAATAACATGCTTTATTATATGAAATGGGCTTGGTTGTATAAATTGATATACTTTGATTAATATTTTTTATTTAAATCAAATTAATTTAGATGCTACCATTTTTAGTTTACCTTCTTTCAGTTACCCTGAATCATGCACAATTATGATGAATGAGGAATTACACTGACTTAAATTCGCTTGAATTCCAATCCACCTTTTTACATGTACCTTTTTTAGAATTGAACAGAACTGAAAATGTTCAATTTTGCTGTTCACACTTGGACACAAAACAAAAAAAGATCAATGTCACATTTGAAGCACAACTGTAAACATGTGAAATCTGTCCAATACCAGTAAGCACAAACATATCAGCAACGATATATTAACTTTAAATGTCACACTGAATATCACACAACAGTTAGAATTATAACTGTTTATAGTTCTTTATATATAGTTCTGATTGTATTTCTTACAAAAGATTATTAAAACATAATTTAAAATGTACTTTAAAGGAAAATTTTTAATTTGACAAAAGTTTTACAAAGTGCACTTTTTAAAAGTGTATTAAATGTGTTAAGAAACAGTCATTAAAGTGCCTCTTTAAGTACATTTACAGTAAGTGGTATTTTATTTCATTTGTTATTATCTAAAAAGTGCATATGAAGTACACTACTAGTGCACATTTAATACTATTAAGTACACTTCTTTTTCATAAGCGATATGTGACATACTTCCAAGTGAAACAGGATATTCAAGGAAAAATATATTATAGGATGGTTTGCGGGACATTTCAAGCCATTTCAGAGGTGAAGCAAGTTATCACATTTGATGAAAAATTATAAAAACTATTGGAATAACGTGCACTCCCAAATAGTTCACAATAAGATTAATTTAATTATTTGATTTCATGTTGACTTATGGGGTTTGCACAACAGGATTGCAATGCATTGGCCAAACATTTTTGTGCACTTGCACATTTCTGTTTTCTCCATTCTCGCTCTTTCTAACCCACTGCACTCAAATCTATTATACTTTAACATGAAAGCAGCCGCAGATCAGCCGTTCTGGCTTCAGCTGCAAAGTAAACATGCTCTTTCCAAATGAAACTGGAACAATCATTTTTAAAATGCAAATCTCTTCCAGAGGATCCTCCGTCTTGTATACTTGACTTGAGAGATTCCGAGCTGTTTATGCTGTGACTGGCCCGGGTTGTTTTAATGTTATTCTAATGCCATTTGAACATTAGATCACAGTCCTGTTACCTTGTCAGCTCTTCCTTGATCTTGATTGGTTCCTGAGGGTAGAACTTCACCCTGAAGCACATAGTGTACGGCTGCTGACCTGAAAACAATCAGACGAGGGCAGAGAGAGACTCACTTGAGGGTAAGCCAGTAAATGTGAGAGAGATTATGCAGAGAACTGTAACCGAGGGCATGAGGGGAGCTAAAATGATTATATTAATCCATGAGATGAGGGAAGCCCCTCTGGTGAAGAATGAAATGAAGTCTTCAAAGATAAACGTAATGAATCTGAGAAGTTTAGAGCTCGGAGGGAAAGATTGATTTCATTGACGTCACCACGTCACTTCAGAGAATGTCTGCTTCGAACACTTTGTCTGCGATCTTTCTCTGTCACTTTTCTGATTGTGAGTGACGTTTAACCTGTGTAAGGTTGGTGACGCTAGCAATATTTCTGTGACATTTTCATAGGCAATACATACATAGACTATTGTAAATAGCACTGAATGAAGCACAACTCACACATAAGTCACTTATAAACCAAGCAGCTTTATGTTGCTCAAACAGGGCTGTACATATATGTCACACTAATACTCATAACACCCTATTTTGGAAGAAAAAAAAGGAATGATAATACTTCTCTCTAAAGTAATTTGAAGCAAACAAATGGGAATCCATCATTTTTTCTCCAGTACAGAGAAGTGTAGAGGAGTTTATTGTTCTCTCAGTGGATGCATAAGATTTCCTGACAAAAATTGAGAAAATAATGTCAAAGATTTTTTTATCATAATAATTTAATATTTTATAATAAAATCTTAGGCCCCCTGCAAATTAACATGTCACCTGCAGTTTCCCTAAAATAAAAGTTTTCTGTAAAATAGTAATAATAATAATAATAATAATTATTATTATTATTATTATTATTATTAAATACTATGTTTTGTATATTATAGAAAAATAGTGTTATTACAATAATAATAATTCTTATTTTGTTTAACATTTTTTCTTAGAATAATTATAGTCATACTTAATTATTACTATATTGATATATAAAACTATTTTTTCAAAAACCTGCTGTTCTTTATAATTTTTTGGCCATTTTGCCAAAAACATTTCTTGTTAAGAGTTGGATTTTGTGTGCCCTGTAGAATATGAAGGTCCTTTGTCAGTCACATGGCCATTTAAGTGATGATCTGCACTACTTGTGGTTGTTTTCAGAGATGGTAACATATGTTTTATTCTTGTGTTACAATTTTGTAGAATGTTCTACAAAACTTTCAACCTCTGTAGCACCAGTGCTATGTCCAAAAAGTGCTAACATACAGTCCTGTTAGGGCTACTAAATTGATTCAGTCAAAAGCAGTGATTGTTTTCTCTCTCTTTTTTTTGGTGTTGTTTGATTAACATTAAGGACATTTCCAGTAGCAGATATATTAGGCTGCTGTCACAAGATCTAATGCATGGATCCAATATACTGATACACATCTGAAATTCTTCCAACTTTTAGTGTTGTTTAGTTTACTTAAGACCATAGGAGTAATTTGCGGGTGGGACGGGTGGGACATGTCCCCACCACTTTTTGCCAGGGTCGATATTGTCCCTACCACTTTTTGAAAGTAATTGAAAAATATATTGCGGAAGGTATGTATTAAAAGGGAAAACAAGATCAACAAATCATTCTTCATAATTTAATTAGGGTGATAAAAAAACAAACAAAAAAAAACATTTGACTCCTTACGCATGCATAACTCGTGCAGTGCTATAACGACGTGATTTGCAGCTGTCGCACTTTTCGTAATGTCATTAGGCTATAGCATTTTATTTAAAAAATGGAGAGCTTCCTTGTGCTAAGTACGCCTGCCCTCTACTAAAGATTTTTCTAGTCAACTAGTCGCACGTTATATTAAATTGATTAATATAATAATATATTAACCATACTTCAATATAGGCTATAGGCAGACGAATTAGGATAGCCACTCGATTTTGTAATATTCTTTAATTTTGTAGTCAGTATGAAAAGGTGCATTTCTATTAAAGGCACGTCCATTTAATAAACTTGAGTCAGTGTCGGGTGCAAAGATGAGGTTGCCGAATGCCAACGCTGATCGCCATCTTCACCATCTTCACACTTTAATAGAAATGCACCTTTTCATACGGACTACAAAATTAAAGAATATTACAAAATCGAGTGGGCGAGTTTTCCTTATATTTATTTTATTATTCATATAAAAATTATAATAACCTGTTTTGGTTATAATTACTATGAATTGCATTAATCGCTTCTTAAACCAGAGAAGGTGAACTTGACCGCTTCTTAAGGTGAACATGTTGGTATTCTTGTGGGGGGAAAAAAACATGCAAGCACTGTCACCGGCATCACCGGCAGTCTTTTTGTTTTCATTTTTGAAACACTTATCT
>NW_015537950.1:268193-290484 GCF_001515605.1 Sinocyclocheilus anshuiensis
ATTCCTCAGTGTTTGCTAAACGTTCTGTGATTTATTAGTCATTATATAGCCTAATACAGCGTGTAGGCCTATGCCATGCCTCATCTTATTCGTTTTTGTTAATAACGTTTTGTAAGCTAGTTTGTCATTGAATCTTACTGTTTTATTGTTGTTCTGCATTTTAATTAAAAATAATGAATCCATCTTTTTTTTTTGTCTTAAAAGGTGAAAGGTGTATAGATGTAAGCAAAACAGACAATTATATTTTATTGTAAAACCTGACAAGATCGTGAAATCGAAAGTGAAAGCATCCGAAGCCCGGCTTATAACATAGTAAAAGAGGAACTCCTATTCACAAAATTCAAATCACAAATAATACTACTGATGAAAAAGAACGGGTTGAATGTTAACTACTTTCGTTTCCATATAACTATAAACTACGATAAAAGTTCATCAGCATGCATTGATTAATAGCACGTTGTAGCGCAAAAAAAAAAAACATTCCCCTTGCAACCAACTGAGAAAGTTAATAGCAAAAGTGCGACCAGTGAGAAGAATGAGTCTGGAGCCCTAAGTTGCCCAGCTCCCTCTGTCAATGATCTAGCACCCCCTCAGCACCTGCCTTCAAAATTCTCTGGCGCCGCCCCTGGTACATCGATGTATTTTTGAAAAGCAAAAATTAAGTTTGTCCAACTCTAAACCCAGTCCCCAAGTAAATTAGGTTATTAAATAAAAAACTAGCAAAACGAGTTGCGCGGTGTCCCCACCACTTTTCAAAGCAAAGTTACGCCACTGCTCAAGACATAATCAAGCGTGTTTACGTGAATACTCAACAAAACAGATTAAAACTACATTTTGTGTTTATTTGTCCATTCAAGTGCAATAAGAAGTGAAAGAGAAATCCATTCAGTACGTGTACACTGTCTGAGAGGTGGCTTTCTGTGTGTGTGCATCTTCTTCATCATGCTTTTTCAAATGTATGTCTGCTCTTCTCCTTCCAGATGCTGACATTTTTGAACATTTTTTGTGACATGCAGCAAGTGCAGCAACTTACATTCAGTGGCATCCACTCACTAAGAAGATGGGGTGCGTTGAAATACAATGATCATGTATCGACGATAGCCAGAGACATTGTCAAAAGCATTAATTATTGTCATTATTAAGTTGGCATTTCCAATTAATGTAGGCCTGTTACATTCTGGCTATTATTATTAGGTTACTTTTATTATTAAATTAATATTACAATTAATTTGCTCCGCAATAATTTGATAGCGCATCACCGCATAACTGATGATAATAAAAGATTATGCCATTAGCTTAGGCTACTCCTTTTAAAAATGTATTTTAAAACAGGTCTATTATAGCCTACAATGAGTTATAGGCCTATAGCCTAAATAAAACTGTTAACACTTCAGTCATCAATGAAACTTAAGAGCAGCATTATTTTAAGCACCAACATTCAAAAACAACCTATCCATACGTTTCTTCTCATTGTTTTCACTATGTTCGGGTCACAAGAGAAACATTAAGGAAATAAATTAAAGCAGTAATATACCGCATATTAAGTAGGAGATTCGTCTCTCATCGTCTCTGAGAGAATATGTGCCGTTAATGCGTGCGTCATCAGATGCAGAAAGCGTTGTCAGTTTTTACTTTCACTTTCATGGTGAAAGACGTTCACCGGCATAAGTCTTGCACACTTGTTCACATAAATCTTGGGCCCTGCGGATTTGCGCTACGCAACTGCTTACATCCCGCCGGGTACACTAGTATGCTACAATTCAAATGTGCACATCTAACCTTCTACCACACAGGATTTTAGTTTTGATTTGATCTCTTCATAAATCGTCCCTCCCATTTTTATCTTGTTTTAATTTGTTGACAAAAACATCAATATTGTCATTATAATTTTTGCTTTAATTAGCTTAGTTCATCACAAAAAAAATTAACACTGTTGAAATGACTGAATTTTGCCTGCGAAAATTTGCCTGACATCAGATCTACAGGTGGAGCTGGGGAAGGTGAAGGGTTTCTGATGCGCCATGTAGAGTTTCATGACAGAACTTTGTATTTTTGTTTCTAGATATGACTCTCTCCTTTACCGTAAGACTATGTTATTAGCTGTGGTGTAGTGGTTAGATCATGATCTCCTAAACTTTTGAGCTGTGGTGCAACATTTCCAGTTCCCATTGCATATTCTCTACCATATCTGTGAGCTTCATGGAGGAAAAGCCAAAAACTTAAAGTACGATATGTCTGAATTTGTGCTACAGTGCAAAACAGTGACACTATGTTCACAATGTCTACTGATACAGCTGAATCTGCCACACTGAGGGCAAAAACCAAATAAATAACTTACATTTCATCTGTTTCACGACTGGTTTGCTCGGATCCAACCAATGCTGTAAAACAACGACAAGAGACAGAAATTATTGACTGCTGTGCACTGACAGCTAAAGATGGTGACAAATCAACATTTTTATGGTAAGCACTTTGGACAATCATCCTGCTCGGGAAATGATCGTAAACAACATTCCCATTCACTTTTTTCTATAACGGACATTAATATTACAACATAAATGACTGTAAATAATTCACTGCAGTGCTGCTGGGAGGTTTTCTGCTCGACTGAAGAAACATTGTCGTACATAGAGTAGGGTAAAACCCCTTGGTCGGTTGTCATGGTAACTTTGTTCTGAATTTAAAGCCAGTGTGATACTTAAGGATGAAATATCTACCTTGGTGACAGTGTAGAAACAAGCATGTTTAAGATTTGTGAGATTTTGTGCTGTAGTTTACATTAAGGTTCAAATGTTTGGGTTCTATTTCAAATCAATTCTGTACTTTGAATTCTCTATTCATCAACAAAATCCTGAAATCACAGTTTCTACAAGCAGAACAACTGTTTTCAACATTGATAATAATCAGAAATGTTTCCTGAGCAGCAAATCAGCATATTAGAATGATTTTTGATGGATCATGAGACTCTGAAGACTGGAGTAATGATGCTGAAAATTCAGCTTTGAATAAATCACATGAATAAATGACATTTTAAAAATATATTCAAACAGAAAACAGCTGTTTTAAATTGCAACAATATTTCACAATATTACTGTTTTTACGGTGTACCCCACACTTTGCAAATTATGTATTTACAGTAAATTTACTTGTGCAGTTATTAATAACTTCTGCAGGAGTTTATTTTCAGATGGTGATGCAATATTGTCTTACCTAATGCAATGATATTCATTTTAAGTAAGGTTTAAATGCTTAAACGGTGTATCTGTTGAAGTTACCTAAACTTATATGTTAGTATTTGCTTACTGAATATTGAAGCCAAAGAGTTGTGAATGTGTAGTTACCCTTTGTTTCTCTGGGTCCACATATCTGATGCCAAAGTAATCCTTCTCCAGCAGGCTGTAGTGATTACACACATGATCCAAGAGAAACTGTCCTTTAGTGTCTCTCTGGAGAGGAAAGAAAAATCAAATGAATACAAATCAAAGCCATAATCAAATCTGAATCAATTGCAGACAGGTCATTACATCAGAGATTTGGGATAAAATTGTTGTCTGTATAATTTCATCAATTTACAACAAGGACAAAATGCAATAGCATAAGGGACAAAATAGGACAAAAGTCAATATCTTTTTAATATTGGCTAATTTATTACATTTTTATTGTGCTGTATTCACTCACGACACTCAAAACAACCATAAAGTGTAACCAGTGCAATCTGATCGATGAAGAAATGTCTTATGAATATGTTATTTTATTGAACAGCACAAAAAGACTTACAGACTCACAAGTTATCAATTTCAATCAATCTGACAAATCATTCACTGAATGAACTCAATTAATCCATCTGAGCTGTTACCGAATCAACATCTGACTCTCTCACTGAACCACAAGTCTCTATTTTGACTCAAAATGAAGTAAGAATGTTTTGTGTTCCATTTGTCTTATTTGTGTTCTTGTTTGTAAAACTTAATTCAACATCATTACAGACTGGTTTTTCATAGGATAATATGTCAAATAAAATACATGTTTTTTAATAAATACAGGTGCATCTCAATAAATTAGAATGTCGTGGAAAAGTTCATTTATTTCAGTAATTCAGCTCAAATTGGTCTGTGTGCATTGAATTTATTTAATACACGAGTTTCACAATTTGAGTTGAATTACTGAAATAAATGAACTTTTCCATGACATTCTAATTTATTGGGATGCACCTGTAGTAATTGAATTTTAATTTAAAAATTCAAACATTAAATTTAATTAAATCTTTAAAACGTTATAACGTGCTATAGCACACTCCTGATGTGTGAAACAAATCTCACTGAGAGCGAGGTCTCAATACCACTACAGAGAGGCTGCTGGACGTTCTGCTCTTGCAGTATATGAAGAAAAATATCAACATCATCTTTCTTAAAGCTGCAGTTAATGAATACAAAACAAGTTTGTCTCTTTCTGCACATGTGGAATGTAGATCAAGCTCTACAGTGGACAGAATTAAGAAGAGATTTCTCATATCATTTCTTGTCTCTTCTCTTACAATGATAAAAAAACTTGATTTTTGAATAGAAAGAACTACATTATACAACTGTATTAGTTATTAGTTTGTTGCCACAATTCTAGGGTGTTATATCTAACAATTTAAACACCTTAGCAATCACATAGCACCACTCAGAACACCTTAGTGTAATAAACACCTTAGCAACCAATAACAACACCCTAGAAACCACAAATAACACCCTATAATTGTAACAATACACCAACATCCACTCAGAATACCGTAACAACCAAACATCAACACCATAGAAACCACATATAAAACCCTACAATAGTGACCTGTGATTGTTGGAGTGGTGCTATATGATTGTTAGTTTGTTGCCACTATTGTAGGGTGTTGTTTGTGGTTTATAGGTTGTTGCTATATGATTGTTAAGGTATTCTGAGCTGTTACTTTGTTGCCACTATTTTACAGTGTGGTTTATAGTTTCTAGGGTGTTCCTATGCGATTGCCAAGGTGTACTGAGTGATTGTTAGTTTGTAGCCACTATTGTAGGGTGTTGTTTGTGGTTTATAGGTTGTTGCTATATGATTGTTAAGGTATTCTGAGCTGTTACTTTGTTGCCACTATTTTACAGTGTGGTTTATAGTTTCTAGGGTGTTCCTATGCGATTGCCAAGGTGTACTGAGTGATTGTTAGTTTGTTGCGACTATTGTAGGGTTGTTGTTTGTGGTTTCTAGGTTGTTGCTATATGATTGTTAAGGTATTCTGAGCTGTTACTTTGTTGCCACTATTTTACAGTGTGGTTTATAGTTTCTAGGGTGTTCCTATGCGATTGCCAAGGTGTACTGAGTGATTGTTAGTTTGTTGCCACTATTGTAGGGTGTTGTTTGTGGTTTATAGGTTGTTGCTATATGATTGTTAAGGTATTCTGAGCTGTTACTTTGTTGCCACTATTTTACAGTGTGGTTTATAGTTTCTAGGGTGTTCCTATGCGATTGCCAAGGTGTACTGAGTGATTGTTAGTTTGTTGCCACTATTGTAGGGTGTTGTTTGTGGTTTATAGGTTGTTGCTATATGATTGTTAAGGTATTCTGAGCTGTTACTTTGTTGCCACTATTTTACAGTGTGGTTTATAGTTTCTAGGGTGTTCCTATGCGATTGCCAAGGTGTACTGAGTGATTGTTGGTTTGTAGCCACTATTGTAGGGTGTTGTTTGTGGTTTCTAGGATGTTGCTATGTGGTTGCTAAGGTGTCGCGAGTGATTGTTGGTGTGTTGTTTGAAGTTCCTAGGGTGTTGCTATGCGATTGCTAAGGTGTATTGAGTGATTGTTGGTGTGTTGCCACTATTGTAGGGTGTTGTTTGAGGTTTTTAGGGTGTTGCTATATGATTGTTAAGGTATTCTGAGCTGTTACTTTGTTGCCACTATTTTACAGTGTGGTTTATAGTTTCTAGGGTGTTCCTATGCGATTGCCAAGGTGTACTGAGTGATTGTTAGTTTGTTGCCACTATATTGTAGGGTGAGGTTTTTAGGGTGTTGCTATGCGGTTGCTAAGGTGTTCTGAGTAATTGTTGGTGTGTGGTGTGTTGTCTAGGGAGTTATTTGTGGCTTCTAGGGTGTTGCTATGCGATTACTAAGGTGCTCTGAGTGATTGTTGGTGTGTTGTTTGAGGTTCCTAGGGTGTTGCTATGCGGTTGCTAAGGTGTATTGAGTGATTGTTGGTGTGTTGCCACTATTGTAGGGTGTTGTTTGTGGTTTATAGGTTGTTGCTATATGATTGTTAAGGTATTCTGAGCTGTTACTTTGTTGCCACTATTTTACAGTGTGGTTTATAGTTTCTAGGGTGTTCCTATGCGATTGCCAAGGTGTACTGAGTGATTGTTAGTTTGTTGCCACTATTGTAGGGTGTTGTTTGTGGTTTATAGGTTGTTGCTATATGATTGTTAAGGTATTCTGAGCTGTTACTTTGTTGCCACTATTTTACAGTGTGGTTTATAGTTTCTAGGGTGTTCCTATGCGATTGCCAAGGTGTACTGAGTGATTGTTAGTTTGTTGCCACTATTGTAGGGTGTTGTTTGTGGTTTCTAGGATGTTGCTATGTGGTTGCTAAGGTGTCGCGAGTGATTGTTGGTGTGTTGTTTGAAGTTCCTAGGGTGTTGCTATGCGATTGCTAAGGTGTATTGAGTGATTGTTGGTGTGTTGCCACTATTGTAGGGTGTTGTTTGTGGTTTATAGGTTGTTGCTATATGATTGTTAAGGTATTCTGAGCTGTTACTTTGTTGCCACTATTTTACAGTGTGGTTTATAGTTTCTAGGGTGTTCCTATGCGATTGCCAAGGTGTACTGAGTGATTGTTAGTTTGTTGCCACTATTGTAGGGTGTTGTTTGTGGTTTATAGGTTGTTGCTATATGATTGTTAAGGTATTCTGAGCTGTTACTTTGTTGCCACTATTTTACAGTGTGGTTTATAGTTTCTAGGGTGTTCCTATGCGATTGCCAAGGTGTACTGAGTGATTGTTAGTTTGTTGCCACTATTGTAGGGTGTTGTTTGTGGTTTATAGGTTGTTGCTATATGATTGTTAAGGTATTCTGAGCTGTTACTTTGTTGCCACTATTTTACAGTGTGGTTTATAGTTTCTAGGGTGTTCCTATGCGATTGCCAAGGTGTACTGAGTGATTGTTAGTTTGTTGCCACTATTGTAGGGTGTTGTTTGTGGTTTATAGGTTGTTGCTATATGATTGTTAAGGTATTCTGAGCTGTTACTTTGTTGCCACTATTTTACAGTGTGGTTTATAGTTTCTAGGGTGTTCCTATGCGATTGCCAAGGTGTACTGAGTGATTGTTAGTTTGTTGCCACTATTGTAGGGTGTTGTTTGTGGTTTATAGGTTGTTGCTATATGATTGTTAAGGTATTCTGAGCTGTTACTTTGTTGCCACTATTTTACAGTGTGGTTTATAGTTTCTAGGGTGTTCCTATGCGATTGCCAAGGTGTACTGAGTGATTGTTAGTTTGTTGCCACTATTGTAGGGTGTTGTTTGAGGTTTTTAGGGTGTTGCTATGCGGTTGCTAAGGTGTTCTGAGTAATTGTTGGTGTGTTGCCACTATTGTAGGGAGTTATTTGTGGCTTCTAGGGTGTTGCTATGCGATTACTAAGGTGCTCTGAGTGATTGTTGGTGTGTTGTTTGAGGTTCCTAGGGTGTTGCTATGCGGTTGCTAAGGTGTATTGAGTGATTGTTGGTGTGTTGCCACTATTGTAGGGTGTTGTTTGAGGTTTTTAGGGTGTTGCTATATGATTGTTAAGGTATTCTGAGCTGTTACTTTGTTGCCACTATTTTACAGTGTGGTTTATAGTTTCTAGGGTGTTCCTATGCGATTGCCAAGGTGTACTGAGTGATTGTTAGTTTGTTGCCACTATTGTAGGGTGTTGTTTGTGGTTTATAGGTTGTTGCTATATGATTGTTAAGGTATTCTGAGCTGTTACTTTGTTGCCACTATTTTACAGTGTGGTTTATAGTTTCTAGGGTGTTCCTATGCGATTGCCAAGGTGTACTGAGTGATTGTTGGTTTGTAGCCACTATTGTAGGGTGTTGTTTGTGGTTTCTAGGATGTTGCTATGTGGTTGCTAAGGTGTCGCGAGTGATTGTTGGTGTGTTGTTTGAAGTTCCTAGGGTGTTGCTATGCGGTTGCTAAGGTGTATTGAGTGATTGTTGGTGTGTTGCCACTATTGTAGGGTGTTGTTTGAGGTTTTTAGGGTGTTGCTATGCGGTTGCTAAGGTGTTCTGAGTAATTGTTGGTGTGTTGTCACTATTGTAGGGTATTATTTGTGGTTTCTAGGGTGTTGATACATGATTATTATGGTGTTTAGATTGATTGTTGGGGTGTTGCTAAAATACTAAGGTATTCTGAGCTGTTACTTTGTTGCCACTATTTTACTGTTTTGTTTATAGTTTCTGGTATGTTCCTATGCGATTGCTAAGGTGTTCTGAGTGATTGTTGGTGTGTTGCCACTATTGTAGGGTGTTGTTTGAGGTTTTTAGGGTGTTGCTATGCGGTTGCTAAGGTGTTCTGAGTAATTGTTGGTGTGTTGTCACTATTGTAGGGTATTATTTGTGGTTTCTAGGGTGTTGATACATGATTATTATGGTGTTTAGATTGATTGTTGGGGTGTTGCTAAAATACTAAATACTAAGGAGCTGTTACTTTGTTGCCACTATTTTACTGTTTTGTTTATAGTTTCTGGTATGTTCCTAGTTCCTATCTAAGGTGTTCTGAGTGATTGTTGGTGTGTTATCACTATTATAGGCTGTTGTTTCTGTTGTTTTTGGTGTTGCTATGCTGTTGTTAAGCTGATCTGAGTGATTGTTGGTGTGTTGCCACTAATGTCACTAATGTTTTGAGGTTTCAAGGGTGTTGCTATGCCGTTGCTAAGGTGTTCTGTGTGATTGTTGGTGTGTTGCCACTAATGTAGGCTGTTGTTTGAGGTTTCAAGGGTGTTGCTATGCCGTTGCTAAGGTGTTCTGTGTGATTGTTGGTGTGTTGCCACTAATGTAGGCTGTTGTTTGAGGTTTCAAGGGTGTTGCTATGCCGTTGCTAAGGTGTTCTGTGTGATTGTTGGTGTGTTGCCACTAATGTAGGCTGTTGTTTGAGGTTTCAAGGGTGTTGCTATGCCGTTGCTAAGGTGTTCTGTGTGATTGTTGATGTGTTGCCACCAGTGTTGGGCAAGTTACTTGAAAATGTAATCAAATTACTGATTACTGATTACTCCTTTTAAAAGTAATCACGTTACTGTTCTGATTACTTTATTTCAAAAGTAATTACTTACGTTACTTTTTTCTCCATGAAATTTATGAAATCCCAGCATAGCTACACGCTCCCGATAAATATTTGTTATTAAAGCATCAACAGTTTCTAGGGTGTTCCTATGCGATTGCCAAGGTGTACTGAGTGATTGTTAGTTTGTTGCCACTATTGTAGGGTGTTGTTTGTGGTTTATAGGTTGTTGCTATATGATTGTTAAGGTATTCTGAGCTGTTACTTTGTTGCCACTATTTTACAGTGTGGTTTATAGTTTCTAGGGTGTTCCTATGCGATTGCCAAGGTGTACTGAGTGATTGTTAGTTTGTTGCCACTATTGTAGGGTGTTGTTTGTGGTTTATAGGTTGTTGCTATATGATTGTTAAGGTATTCTGAGCTGTTACTTTGTTGCCACTATTTTACAGTGTGGTTTATAGTTTCTAGGGTGTTCCTATGCGATTGCCAAGGTGTACTGAGTGATTGTTAGTTTGTTGCCACTATTGTAGGGTGTTGTTTGTGGTTTATAGGTTGTTGCTATATGATTGTTAAGGTATTCTGAGCTGTTACTTTGTTGCCACTATTTTACAGTGTGGTTTATAGTTTCTAGGGTGTTCCTATGCGATTGCCAAGGTGTACTGAGTGATTGTTGGTTTGTAGCCACTATTGTAGGGTGTTGTTTGTGGTTTCTAGGATGTTGCTATGTGGTTGCTAAGGTGTCGCGAGTGATTGTTGGTGTGTTGTTTGAAGTTCCTAGGGTGTTGCTATGCGATTGCTAAGGTGTATTGAGTGATTGTTGGTGTGTTGCCACTATTGTAGGGTGTTGTTTGAGGTTTTTAGGGTGTTGCTATGCGGTTGCTAAGGTGTTCTGAGTAATTGTTGGTGTGTTGTCACTATTGTAGGGTATTATTTGTGGTTTCTAGGGTGTTGATACATGATTATTATGGTGTTTAGATTGATTGTTGGGGTGTTGCTAAAATACTAAGGTATTCTGAGCTGTTACTTTGTTGCCACTATTTTACTGTTTTGTTTATAGTTTCTGGTATGTTCCTATGCGATTGCTAAGGTGTTCTGAGTGATTGTTGGTGTGTTGCCACTATTGTAGGGTGTTGTTTGAGGTTTTTAGGGTGTTGCTATGCGGTTGCTAAGGTGTTCTGAGTAATTTTTGGTGTGTTGTCACTATTGTAGGGTATTATTTGTGGTTTCTAGGGTGTTGATACATGATTATTATGGTGTTTAGATTGATTGTTGGGGTGTTGCTAAAATACTAAGGTATTCTGAGCTGTTACTTTGTTGCCACTATTTTACTGTTTTGTTTATAGTTTCTGGTATGTTCCTATGCGATTGCTAAGGTGTTCTGAGTGATTGTTGGTGTGTTGCCACTATTCTAGGGTGTTGATTGTGGTTTCTAGGGTGTTGCTATGCGGTTGCTAAGGTGTTTTGTGTGATTATTGGTGTGTTGCCAGTGCCACTATTGTAGGGTGTTGGTTGTGGTTTCTAGGGTGTTGCTATGCGGTTGCTAAGGTGTTCTGAGTGATTGTTGGTGTGTTATCACTATTATAGGCTGTTGTTTTTGGTTTCTAGGGTGTTGCTATGCTGTTGTTAAGCTGATCTGAGTGATTGTTGGTGTGTTGCCACTAATGTAGGCTGTTGTTTGAGGTTTCAAGGGTGTTGCTATGCCGTTGCTAAGGTGTTCTGTGTGATTGTTGATGTGTTGCCACCAGTGTTGGGCAAGTTACTTGAAAATGTAATCAAATTACTGATTACTGATTACTCCTTTTAAAAGTAATCACGTTACTGTTCTGATTACTTTATTTCAAAAGTAATTAGCAATTAGCAATTTTACTAGTTACGTTACTTTTTTCTCCATGAAATTTATGAAATCCCAGCATACACGCTCCCGATAAATATTTGTTATTAAAGCATCAACAATGCAACATCGCAATCTCACAAATCTATGTTATAACACAATAAATATATGCATAATGAATCTTTCATAATGTCTACAATTCGTGTGTTATAATGAGAGGATTCGTGAACGCCAATTTCAGCACTGCATTGCTCAACGCTGCAAACACGTGTTATAGCCTAAATAGAAACTCTGCATATGCTTGCACATGTTAATCGTTTATATTTTATTTTAGTTCATGTAGCTTTTGTGCAATAGATGAATAACAATTTATTTGTTTTAGATATTTTATGTTTAGATATTTCTATTTTGCGGGAGTCCCGTGAATCATTTTATTCTCCCACATCCCGCACACACACGAGTCTCTGCACTCGCCTATCAAGTCTTGTCCCGCGCCGCACTCTGTTGCGTCGGGTCTCGCGGGAGCAGGTCTCTAATCCACTGGCACTTGACTCCACAGTGCGTGTGCTACATCCTTTTTACAATCTCCAGATTATAAAACACTGAATTCTGTCAGCAATGTAACGCGGCAGTAACGTATAGAGACCTCGGCTTGTAACTATACTCTAATTACTATTTTGAAAATTATAACGCGTTAAATTACTCCGTTACTAAAAAAGTAATCAAATTACAGTAACGCATTACTAAGTAATGTGTTACTGCCCAACACTGGTGCCACTATTGAGAGTGTTATTTAGTTTCTAGGGTGTTGCTATGAGGTTGCTCTGAGTGGTTGTTAATTTGTTGCCACTAATGTAGGTGTTGCTCGCTAGTCAAGACTTTGGCAAAACCTTAGTAACTTTGTCGCACATCTCTTCAAACCACATTGGTTCAACAATATAGAGCTGTTGTTAATAGTGTCACGCAATTGGTGGAATAATAACTTCTGCTTATCAATCCATTTAGAGATTTTTGTCAGGTTTTAGTGTAAATAGTGTCAGATTATTGCTGTAAATAATTAACATTTTAAGGGAAGAATATGTCACAGTTTTTGTTCTCTTTTGTTTTGCTTTATTTACAGAGGCCAATCTTCAGAAACTGTACTTTCTCTTGACAAACTAAAAGAAGTAAAATGAAATCTGCATGAAACTCCACGTCAAACTAATTAAAAACTCTGCTTCTTACCACAGGTTGACAAATTTTTGTTGTTGTTGGAACTATGCTTTTGGGAAACACTGAATTGTTCAACTTTGTTAAGAAATGTTAAATGTTATGGTTTGTTTAAATGCTAATCCTATACACCAAATGCGCACTAGTAATAGTGATGCTTGCTTTAACAAACACCTCTAATGAATGAGCATGCATGCATGATGGAGAGAGAGGCAAGATGGGGAGAGATGATTAATTATTAAGGAGTCTAACAAGATAGTGTGGAAGACAAGTTGAAACACAAACCAACCACACTGCATTGCTGCTCTTTCTTTAACTCTCCACCTTCCAAATTCCCTCCAAGATTCACTTAGCATTAGCAATGCCTCTGTCAGCAGCTGAACAGTCTGAACAAACAGTTTAGGACCGTGAAAGCTTTGCCCTAGATAAAATGTTCAGTAATTAATACCCATGCCATATCAATTATAAGTGTGTCTCCCTTAGAACTAAACGTCTAATGTTTGCTAATCCAGAGGTCGCAAGGATCTGCTCATATCATTAAGCAGAGGACATGGAACATGAGCAAAACAGGGAAGAGTGTAAATTAATAAATCAAAGTAACCAAAAAAGAAAAGAAAAAGAAAATAGAAGATAATGGAAAAGGCAGATGTTATCATTTTGCAGCGTGCATACTTGTCGTATTTGAGCACCTGACCATGTGTGAAAGACAAACCCTCTGTCGATTCCCATTAACCCCACATTTTATCAGAATGGTTTAGTCTGTCCATGGCCCAAATACATAGGAAGGATTGGTCAATGTTAAAGGCTTGGGGGTATGGTGACGCATATACATATATATAGGCAATCTTACAGGACCTGCCTAATTCAGGATTCACTAAATTTCTGCATTGCAACAAGAATCTCTACATATTTTGCTGGATGCTGTTCAAAAGTCCACACATGGAATAAAGTCTCATAGTGTCACATTTTTTAAATGAAAATGATGTCTGTCTGCCAACTTATCTATTAAATTAGTGTGATTAACTTGAAAGAAGAAGAAGAAAAACAATGAAAATCAATGCAATTAAATGGATAGCTCATCCAATAATGAAAATTCTGTCTTTGCTTACTTTTATACTCTTATGAGTATGATCACAAAAGAACACAGAGGAAGATGTTTTGAGGAATGTTCATGCTGTTTTTATCAATTCAATCAAAGTCAATGGGGTCCAAAAGATTCTAGCTCCAAATATAAAATGGACATAAAAGAAGCGTAACATGAATCCATGTAACTCCAGTGGTTTAATCCAAGTCTTGGGTCACATTGGCGAATCACTGGTGAATTTTTTAAGTCTATTGTCAATAGTGAAGTATGAAGTGCAGCTCACACAGAAGTCACTTTCAAAGCAAGCAGCTTTCAAAATGTTTCAAAATTGCAAAATGTGCTCAGGAAATATTTCACACTCACGCAAAATTCCTGATCACATTCCTATTGAAATGACTGGATTTCACCCAGATTTATCGCAGATTTACTGTAAATGTGATCACACATTTCTAAAGCAATTTGTATAGGATACATTGTAAACAGTTTTGGCTTGTTGTCCACTATAGAGGGGCTCAGAGAGGATATTCTATTTGAGCTCCAATTTACTACACAGGTAATATACAAGAACTGATAATGGGAAACGGTAGGAGGCTGCTTTTATATCCTGGTATTAATTAGAAGATTAGATGGACATACTCCTTCCAATATTTTACTTTAATTAACAAAATTTTAGTTTAATTACGTCACTAAATCAAATCAAATCAATCACCAAATATGTATACAGAGGCCAAACATCAAACCTCATTGGTTTTTGCATGTCTCATGACTTAACGTCATGATGTCATGGCACAAGCACCAAGTAATGCTACCATCTTGTCTTTTTTAGAGCTTGAAACTTTTGGACCCCATTGACTTTTATGGCATGGACGGAAACGGTTGAAAAGTTTGTTAAATATCTTTTTCTTTTCTTTTTTGGATGAACTATTAATTTAATCATGCCCAATAACCTGTAAATTCTTTAATAAGGAATTATCCTACCATCTGAGATATTAAAGCTTGAACTACCGCCATGACCTACTTCTTAATGGACATACTGTCTTTAAAAAATTAGGTGCTCATGGCGCGAGATGCTGAAAAACATTTTTTATTTTATTATTTTAAATTTTTTTGCTTTCGTGACGTCAATGTCACAGACATTTCTCACTGCAGATTCTGAATCCATTTAACAGTCCTCCTGTATTGTTGTGGATCTGACCCTGATAACCTGTGCAACATTTATGGCTATAATGGGAGCAATCTTGAAACCATAGAAGCATTTCTCTGTTCGCCCTCTAATCCCTGAGCACAGGAAAGTGGATTATGCTGACAACAGGTCTGAAGTGAAACTGAAAGATGATGCCTTTGTCCAAGTCTTTCTTCTGTTACTGTCTGTATCTCATGCTTAGTTCACAATTAAAAATCTAAACATACTCTAAATATCACATCTTCATTTCATCATCAGCTGCTACACCTGTCTTGTGTGTTGAAGGGCAAAGTGGACTAATGTATTTGATGATTTTTTTCTTCTTTTCATGATTTATAACTAGATGTACTGTGCAACATAACACTCCATGTGCACTGATTTACATTACATTCAATTGCTATTTTTGATTATGCATGTAGACCTGCAGTCTGAATATGTCATTGGCTGTATGAATAATTTGTTAGGTGACATTTGCTCCATTTCGCTTGCAATGCATAAAGCAATTCCTGCATCAGAAAAGAGCACAATTATTAGTGCATGCAAATAAGGACAGCATGTGACTGTTTCAAAGATGTTATGGTGTCACAACTTCACTAAAAAACAGTGTCATTAAGGATGTTAAAAGTTAAAAATGTCAAGTTGAATACAGAAAATAATTTGTAAAAGAACATTTAGGAGGAAGTACGGATGCCAAAGTGAGTGACTCACTATTTCTAACTGATCCGCTGTGATGACGGGATCATTCAAGACAATTAAAGTCACGTCATGCTAGAAAAATAGCCAAAGTATGTTCTATTTGAACTAACTTCAATGATTAAATTGAGAAATGTAATTGATTATTGATTAAACCTTGCATTTAAGAGTGAATGATCATTAATACTGCTTGTGAAGACAACAGGATGCTGAAAAGGGCAAATGTGGTACTTTTGTTCTCAAAATGAATCACAATGATTCGTGGCTGCATCATAAAACATTTAATCATTTTACACTGACAGCTTGAGTGAATTTTCATGTTGTTTTCTAGGTTCCCTCATGAAAAAGAAGTACACTTTAGCATACTTGTAAAAAGAGGACTTATTATGAAAATATTATACTTTAAAGAATATATACTTTATACTTTTCCGATACATAATTGAATGTTAATGTATATCTTAAATTTATATTAAATGCAATTAGTTAAACTTTTGACCCACATCTTTATATTTCATTTAAAAAAATACTTCTATTTTCTATGAAATTGTCAGGATTGGACATGTTTTGTCATGTGTTTCAGTTCCTGTTTTGCCTTATTTGGTCAAGTTCCTGTCCTCGTTTAGTTTGATTATGTTCCATTAATGTCACCTGTGTTCCCGATTACCCTGTGTTTAAAAGTCCTAGTCTGTTCAGTTTGTGTTTGTCATCCCTGTGCTCTGTCTCCCTATTTGAATATTAAAGACTCTTGTATTGTGAATTCTCTGCGTCTCCTCATTCCTCCCAGTGAATTGTGATAGAAATAAGGTTAAAGTACTGATCTGCACCGGAACAATCAAACAACCTTTAAAGTACTGATCTGACAATCATTTATGGTAAACTAATATGTATACATTTAAATCTACATATATACATTTAAATCTATTTACTGTAAATGTAATACTGAATAACACTACAGTTAATTATAACTGTTAAAATTATTCAATTTTACAAGAACTTTGTGTACTTTAGTATGTTATTTAACAAATTAAAACGTTTAATTTGACATTTTTACAACGTGCCCCACCAATTATTGTTTGAACTTTAATTTTTAGGTGAACTTAAAAAAAAATACAATGTTAAGATTCAACCAAAGCTGAAGTTAAGAAGGTCCGTTAAATATTTTATTGTCCAATATTTCTCCCATATTAAATGTTTTGAGTACAAACTCATGGCTCAGTAATGAGTGCATATTATTTCAATGGCTTTGCAATGTAAGAATCAAAGTATGTGATGCAATAATATAATACTATACACATTCAGGCTAAGAGTGCAAGAATGCAAGAGTGTTCTGTTTGAACAGGAAAAAATAATATTTGATATTATGTGTGCTTAGGCATCAGTATATCTGACTGATATATAATCTAATTATAATCTAACAGATTACATTTTGTATGTGTGTATATATATATATATATATATATATATATATGAAGTTTATTTCCGTTTTTATTAATTTTCATAAATAATGTTTTTTATTGTTATGTGTCTTGTGCTTTATTGTGTTAGTTAATAATTGTGTTAGTTTCTTTTAGGATAAAAAAACATGATTTTGAACATTTTTTAAAAAGTAGTTACTTTTTTTTGCAAATTAACTCTTCATATACACTGAACTAAATTATAAACGCAACACTTTTGTTTTTGCCCCCATTTTTCATGAGCTGAACTCAAAGATCTAAGACTTTTTCTATGTACACAAAAGTATATATATAATATACCAAACCACTTGTGAAAAAAACAATATTAAAGCTTGAAATGCAGAACATCAGTTGAATGGGCTGTTCTATGGAGCGTAATATGCTTTCATTCCAGCAGAAGTGCTGTGAGTGACAGATACTTGTGTGTATCAGTGTGTGTTTGTGTGTTTAACGGGTCATATATCCCCAATGGCCAAACATGCTGTTGTCTCTTAAAATATCTATCATCACACGCCACACACACTGTCACGGCACTGCCTCAGGCTACTGATGTACAAACAGAGCGGGAGGACACTTCAACACACACACACACACGCTTACAATCTAAATAAGGACATAGACATTATTTAAAAAAAATGCTATTTTAAATAAATAAATAAAATTACTATAGACTAAACCTACGTCTACCCCTAAAAAAAAACGTTTTACCATATTTTAGAATTAAAAAGATATACATTTTATGTATTAATCACTTTTTCAATATCCACAAAATTACATATTTCCCAAAAGAAATGTGTTTAAGCAAAAGAACAAGAACAGCTTTACGGAGCACTAAAAAATAAAACATTGTTGCGCTCTAGACACAGACGGACACACTGTCTCTGAAGCACAGAGCTTAGTACATATTCACTGCACATCATTCACCACCAGAGCAATGACGTCATTCATTTACACCCCTCTCCTCCTCTCTCTCTCTCTCTTCCTGCTTTATGATCCCTTTTTTCCTTCTTCAGTCATTCTTGCAAAAAAATCTCATCAAAGGACATGGAGGAGGAGGATAAGAATAGCACGAGCACTATTTATAGTCTCCACCACAACACCACCTTCTCTCCTTCTTGCTCTCCGGACATTTATTGATGAAAAGAGGGAATGAGAGAGGATGAGAGATACATTTCTGCAGATGGGGCAATTTGCATTTGGTCTAATACAAAAATAGCAATGTTTAATCAGTGATGACACCACTGCATTTTTAAGAATAGCAAGAACAGAATTGTTCAGTGTCTTAATAACCCTTAGAAAAAAATAATGCGGTGGTACCATGGTACAGGGATGGTATCAGATGGTAAAGCCATGGTACTTTGATATATATATAATGAATACTGAATGATTACTATTTTCAAACTCCAAAATCATTCAAAGGGCACCATTATATTGTTTGATATTGTTTGTTTTAAATATGAACATTTTTAATTTTATTCATATTTTAAGAAGAAATCCTTTCTTTAAACTTTTCCAATGAAGGCCCAAGTACCTAAAATACGCCAGTTGAAGTAAAGTTTAAGTTCTCTAATCAACAAGTGTTTCTGGTTCATACATATATACATGTATTATCAAGAAATGAAAAATAGCTGATAATGCTAAAATTATGTTTTTACAGTACCATATACCACATTACCAAAGGATTACCATGGAATTTACATAGTCTATAGTGATTTAAAGAACTGGCTATCAAATTCTGAAGTTCTAGACATTCAATGTTATTAAAAAAAAATGTTGATTTCATATTTTATGTCCCTAAAGGCACTGCAAATGTTCTGCGTGGCTTGATTTTGTTGGGTTTTGTCCGCGTGAGGATTGTAAAGGCGGAAGCAGAGCGCAGCATCAGTAGCACATGAGTGATGCAGCAGCTACACTGAAGAGCATGATCTGCCTTAATAATGCATCAGCGATCTGTCTTTCAGACACTGAGAAGACATTCACTGAGCGCTGACCCACACAAAACACACACACACACACACACACACACATCTCATTTACTACTTAGAGACTGAAATATGCTGTTTTCGTTATCACCGACCCGGCACACTGGCTATAACTTGACATGGTTTCATTCTGTCCAAAACAGGCAAACACAAGCGACTGTTTTTGATTAAGACCAGTGCATTTCTCATGACTGATAACTAAAACACAACAGTCTAAATCTTTTAAATGATTTCATGGATGTTTCAATTGCAAAACATATAGATTTGTAAACAAACAAACAAAAAATAGAATTTAGCATTTTCTAAACTGCAAACATTGTAAACATTTTTGTAAATCTAAAAATCTGTGCTTTTTTCCTTTGCAAAACTCATTGTGGTTCTAGGGGGTTGTGAGTGGTTGCTAGAGGGTTGTGAGTGGTTGCTAGAGTTTTCCGTGTGGTTGATAAGGTGTACTTTAACATGTTTTATTAGGTGTTTAAGTGCTGTTGTGATTTCTTTATCACTATAGAAATAGTGATTCTTGGCCTAGCAAACACAAAAAAGTCATATTGCAAGGGTTGCTATAATATAAGGACTTTTAATCATCAAAAATGCCTAATTTTTCAACCCACCTATGTTTTTGTACAGTTCGGAACGCACAGATCATGCTAAAGGCTACATACAAAAAAATATTTAAAAAAATAAAAAAGTTACATACAAAAGTTATTTATGCAATCATTTTTTAATTATGTTCTTGTCATGCTCATTTTCAGGTTACTTAATTTTTGCTCCAAAATAATATTTTGGAATAACATGACACAAGTCACACAATGCTGCTAAATTGTTTTTTTTTTTTTTTGTTCTCTAAGGAAGATTATTAAAGAGATTATAAAAAGACATGGTAATGGTAGGAAAATTAGATAAAGGGGAAAATTATATATTTGATAATTTTTATAATATATATATATATATTTTTTTTTTACACTACCATTTCCCTTTTGAGTAGAGCTCCCTAGATTGTATTTCATTCTTATCATTTTGCAATTTTGGTGAAGTTTAACGTCAAGCCAAGTTTTCAAAATAATGGTATGTGGTCATTCACCATGTTTTGCTCTGTCTCTTATGACTCATTTAAGCCATATGGAAACAGAAAGAGTTCTGTTGTTCGCCGCAGGATCACAGCCCTGCTAATATTCAGACCAGCGAACATTGCTTTTATACAAACGTTTAATTAACTGTCACCGTCCCGTATACGGGACGCCTAAGTTTTCTTCAATATATTACAATTAAATCTTAATCTAATCATGACAAACTATATATCGTTGGAAAGGTCTAAGACTCCTAAATAGATATTTTACCACTGTTTGTTGTTAAAAATTATGTAGGAACAGTAATAGATTAATTTATGACAAGAGTGCACCTTAAAACATATACATCATAACGCGAGTTCTGACCTTTCTCACAAAAATTCTTCTTCGTTTCCTTTTTCACTATCACATGTTTTAGTAATCATCATACATTATATATCATTTGAAAGCTTAAAAACTCCAAATTCATCCTGTAAAAACAAAACATTTTTTGAAATCGGACACTGCGTTACCATGGAACTCCTACTTTAAAATCTTTTAGCGGGCTCCTCCCCCTTAGTGGAAGGTGTCATATTCCAAATGTATTACGGTCTTTTAGAATGAAAACTTTTCATAATCTTGACAAAATACATATCGTTGGAAAGGTATGAGTCTCAAGATTCCATATTTTGGTGGTTATTTTGAGATAGGAGTAATATTGGGAGAGAAATTTATAAATTTGTGACAGAAAAATGCATCAAAATGTTTTTATTTTTTTGAGTTTGGATGGCACCCGGTGGCTGTTTGTGGTATAACGCCTAAACAAAATTGCATGGGAACCTCAATTTTTTTTATCAACTTCAAATTTGGAACACAACTTATTTAGACATATTGGCTTTAATTTTATAGCAATTTTGGATTAAAACATATTTGATAAAATATTTATTATATATAAAATAAAATAATAAATTTAAACTTCTATAACTTTTTTATGCTTTCATTTTTTGAAATGATGCATATAATCATATAATCTGCAGAATGTCTTCTTTAAAAAGAGACCAACCTTAGGTCTGTATTCAAAAGCGTTTATGAATTATAACAATTAAAATTTGAATATTGCACTTTCACGTCTATGTTCAAAAAGGGGGGGGGTGACAGTTAAGAGGTTAATATTGAGATATTTTAATTTTACTTTATCTATTTTTGCCAACAAAAGTTGTTCAAAACAAAGACAAAACAAAACTGATGGTCACATATCTCAGAACAATGCGGCGTTTCATTCCTAAATGAATCAGTGTAATGAAAGTATAAGTTGAGCGACTAATTCAATGACTAACTCATAAAGAGAGTGTATCGGTGAAATGTGCAAAAAGCAGTGCTGGGTAGTAACTGATTTACATGTAATCTGGATTACGTAATCAGATTCCAAAAATTAAATACCTGTAATTAGATTATACTCATAATCAGACTACAGTTACTTTTTTATTCATTGCATGATTACATATTATTCACACAATAGCAATAAAGTATTCATAATTTATTGATTCTCCCTAATTCTTCTTTTTTTCCATTAAACTCACGAACCCCCTGCAGTTCCTTCACAAACTTGACATAATGCAATGTTTCATGTAGGGCTGAAACGATTCCTCGAATACCTCGAGTAACTCGAATACAAAAAAACATTGAGGCAAATTATTGTCCTCGAGGCTTCGTTTAGTCCATTTACTGTAACTACACACGGAACACCGTGTTTCCTCACGGACCATTATTACTGATGCACAACCCGATAAACGCTGGACCATAGACTGTAAAAAAAGCGCTGGACATATTTAAGATTGTAAATCAATATGGTGGCTAGTTATAATGTCCCTACGTTTGTGAAAGACTAAGCGCCATTGTGCATAAAAATACCACAGAAAGAAAGTTAGTCAATATCACACGAAGAGTGCGAGGTTTCGCCTCTAAAATCAGCATGATTACAAATGTGATTTTATTCAACAGTTCAATAAACAAGAAGGTAATATTAAGAGACTTACGTTTTAGACACTATATTGCCTGTTTTTGCTTTATTTTGCCAAAAAAAAAAAAAAATCCAAACACAGCCACAGCGCTGTTTTGCGTCTCATTTTGCTGTTTTGCCTTTTGTTCCTGAATGAATCAACCGTTTAAATGATTCGGCTCAATCGCAATGACTCACTTCTTAACAGTGACTTGCTGCCACCTACTGGTGGTTTTAATTTGACATTTAAAGTATCTTTTCGTTTTAAAAATCATTTTAAGTATGAGTATTCAATGTTTTATGTTTAAAATAACAAAATATTATTTATGCATTTGTAACTGCATGGTAAATGCATTCATGTCCCTCTGTGAGGGAAATTCATCCCATGCAGCTTCTGTGTTTCCTCTGCATTGCAAAGATGCATTTTGATACTGATATCATGTTTGGTAACAGCCCAAATGGCTTATTATCCTAACTGACTGATTAAATGTAAGAATTTGACTCAAAAGATGATGCACACTTTTAGAAAAAAAAAGGCTTTATA